>NC_064638.1:160860988-161164018 GCF_023864345.2 Schistocerca serialis cubense | reverse complement strand
AGTGTTAAAGACTGCGATGGAGCTCCGTATGCCACGGCAAACTGGCTGACACTGACGGCGGCGGTGCACAAATGCTGCGCAGCTAGCGCCATTCGACGGCCAACACCGCGGTTCCTGGTGTGTCCGCTGTGCCGTGCGTGTGATCATTGCTTGTACAGCCCTCTCGCAGTGTCCGGAGCAAGTATGGTGGGTCTGACACACCGGTGTCAGTGTGTTCTTTTTTCCATTTCCAGGAGTGTATATACCTACATATATACTCCACTAGCCACCAAGCGGAGTGTGGCGGAGGGCACAATTCACGCCAAAGTCGTATTTCCTCCCTCTGTTCCACTCGCGGATGACACGAGGGAAAAATGACTGTCTGAACGCCTCAGTACGAGCTCTTATTTCCCTTATCTTTGAATGATGATCATTACGCGATTTGAAAGTTGGTGGTAATAATATATGCTCTACATTCTCGGTGAAGATTGGATTTCGGAATTTAGTGAGCAGCCCCTTCCGTTTAGCGCGTCGTCTATCTGCAAGTGTGTCCCGCTTAAAACTTTCTATGAGATTTGTAACGCTCTCGCGATGGCTAAATGTACCAGTCACGAATCTTGCCGCTCTTCTTTGGACCTTCTCAATTTCTTAAATCAGACTCAACTAGTAAGGGTCCCATACAGACAAACAATACTTTAAGAATGGACGAACTAACATATTGTAAGCTATTTCCTTTGTTGAAGGACTGCATCGCTTCAGGATTCTACCCATAAACCGCAATCTAGAGTTCGTCTTACCCGTTACTTGTGTAATCTGATCATTCCATTTGAGATCATTTCGAATAGTCACACCTAGATACTTGACTGATGTTACCGCTTCCAAAGACTGATCATTTGTTTTGTACTCATACATTAATGGCGATTTTCGCGTTGTTATACGCAGTAGGTTACACTTACTAATATTGAGAGACAACTGCCAGTCATTACACCACGCATTTATTTTCTGCAAATCCTCATTGATTTGTTCACAACTTTTGTGTGATACTACTTTCCTCTAGACTACAACATCATCGGCAAACAGTCTAAGGCCGCTGTCAATTCCATCAACGAGATCGTTTATGTAAATCGTAAAAAGCAGAGGACCTATTACGCTGCCCTGGGGCCCACCTGAAGTTACTATTGTTTCTGTTGAAGTTACCCCGTTCAGGACGACGTACTGCTCCCTGTCTGTTAGAAAACTTTCTATCCAACCGCATATGTCACTGGATAGACCGTAAGCGCGCACTTTTTGTAACAAGCGACAGTGTGGAACTGAGTCGAACGCCTTTCGAAAGTCGAGAAATATGGCATCAACCTGGGAGCCGGTATCTAGAGCCTGTTGTATAACATGCCATGACTGATAAATGTGACGTTACCACTTAACAAGATACATGATACATCTGGAGTATTCTATCTGAATGCTCGTGGAAAGAAGTTAACACGATTCTGATTATCGTTTCCATGCTGTTCTTGATGGAGAGAGATCTGATAAGGATAGATCCTATGTCGATAGAGAATGTGTAGGACACGTGCCTGACACATGTGCAAGGGAGCTGACGTGCGGATCAGCTGCAACAGCAGCAACAACATTAATTTATTCTCTTATGTCACGTTTCCTAGGTGTTACACTACCAGTTTCACGTAAATGGTTGAGGAGAATGATATACAGGGTGATTCAAAAAGAATACCACAACTTTAGGAATTTAAAACTCTGCAACGACAAAAGGCAGAGCTAAGCACTATCTGTCGGCGAATTAAGGGAGCTATAAAGTTTCATTTAGTTGTACATTTGTTCGCTTGAGGCGCTGTTGACTAGGCGTCAGCGTCAGTTGATGCTAAGATGGCGACCGCTCAACAGAAAGCTTTTTGTGTTATTGAGTACGGCAGAAGTGAATCGACGACAGTTGTTCAGCGTGCATTTCGAACGAAGTATGGTGTTACACCTCCTGATAGGTGGTGTATTAAACGTTGGTATAAACAGTTTACAGAGAACAGGTGTTTGTGCAAAGGGAAAAGTTCTGGACGGCCGAGAACGAGTGATGAAAATGTAGCACGCATCCAGAAAGCATTTGTTCGCAGCCCAGGAAAATCGACTCGCAGAGCTAGCAGAGAGCTGCAAATTCCACAATCAACTGTATGGAGAGTCCTACGAAAAAGGTTAGTTATGAAACCTTATCGTCTGAAATTGGTTCAAGCACTGTCTGCAGCTGATAACATTAAAAGAATCGATTTCCGTGATTTTATCCTTGCTCAAATGGAAACAAATGAATCTTTCGTTTCAAAGATTGTGTTTAGTGATGAAGCAACTTTCCACACTAACGGGAAAGTCAACTGTCACAATGTCTGTATATGGGGCACTGAGAATCCGCGGGAAACAACTCAGTATGAACGTGACTCGCCTAAGGTGAACGTTTTCTGTGCCATTTCAGCCAATAAAGTTTTTGGTCACTTTTTCTTCGAAGGTGCTACTGTAACTGGACTACAGTATCTGGAGATGTTAGAGAATTGGCTGTTCCCTCAGCTCGAACAAGAAGCACAACAATTCATATTTCAGCAGGATGGAGCGCCACCACATTGGCACTTATCTGTCCGTAACTACCTGAACGTCAACTACCCGAGGCGATGGATCGGCCGCCAGGCAGCCCGTGACAGAGCACTTCATCACTGGCCTCCAAGAAGCCCTGATCTTACCCCCTGCGATTTTTTCTTATGGGGGTATGTTAAGGATATGGTGTTTCGGCCACCTCTCCCAGCCACCATTGATGATTTGAAACGAGAAATAACAGCAGCTATCCAAACTGTTACGCCTGATATGCTACAGAGAGTGTGGAACGAGTTGGAGTATTGGGTTGATATCGCTCGAGTGTCTGGAGGGGGCCATATTGAACATCTCTGAACTTGTATTTGAGTGAAAAAAACCTTTTTATATACTCTTTGTAATGATGTATAACAGAAGGTTATATTATGTTTCTTTCATTAAATACACATTTTTAAAGTTGTGGTATTCTTTTTGAATCACTCTGTATAATTGCCGATATGGTTGACGTCTATTGGGATATCATGCTGCTTACATCGTACAAGAACGATCTGCATTTTTCGTACACTCTCCATAAAACATGAGGATGTCGGCTTTTTGTGGACTGGGAAATCCCATCGTCCACTCATGACCTACCAGACGCGCGGAGTGGCTGCGCGGTTTGAGGCGCCATGTCACGGATTGCGCGGCTCCTCCCGCCGGAGGTTCGAGTCCTTCTTCGGGCATGAGTGTAACGTAAGTTAGTTCAGGTTCGTTTAAATAGTAAGTGTAGGGACCGATGACCTCAGCAGTTTGGTGCCTTAGGAATTCACACACATTTGGACATTTGAACGACCAACCCCTTGGACAGTCACAATCGTACCGACTAGTAAGTCGCAAGGCACTCAAGGAACACACACGCATACTGTAAGGAAACATGACAACATCGCACCTAGCTACTACGCCGGTTAGCCGAGCGGTCTAGGGCGCTGCAGTCATGGGCTGTGCGGCTGGTCCCGGCGGAGGTTCGAGTCATCCCTCGGGCAAGGGTGTGTGTGTTTGTCCCTAGGATAATTTAGGTTAAGTAGTGTGTAAGCTTAGGGACTGATGACCTTACCAGTTAAGTCCCATAAGCTTTCACACACATTTGAACATTTTTACTACGCCGGTTAAATGGCACAAACAAGTCGTCGGTGTGGGAACTTTTCAGCATGCGATATTTCGTAAATGACTCTCACTAGAATGCTGAAACGGGCACCACTGAAAAACTCTAATTTATCCTTCTTTTAGTTTGTTAATATGAACAGGCATTGTACCATCTAAAAAAAAGTGTATGTTTGCACAAAAGTACACTTTCTGAGTATTGTTACGATCTGCTGATTGGCTAACAATACGAGCCCCTGACTACTAACCCATTCTGCGAGAACCGCACATCAATAGCACTTTCCACTTCCTCAATCTCTACGGCGCAAGTTTTAGGTGTTTCACTCTGCGCACGTTACTCAGATGGTTTCACATTTAGACATCAAACTTGAATCTTGGTTGTTTGTTGAGGAGTTGTCGTTGTTCCTCGTTTAAGGAGGACAAGCGTTTTGTGTATATGGCCTACTGGAACTACGGTGTATCAACGCCGCTATTGCTGTTAGCGTTGGTCGGGATGTCACGGCTGTCATGTGTATAGGGAATCGATGGCTTCAGGAGAGCCGCAATCTGCCCTGTGCATACCGCAGCGACCTACGCCACAATCGTCCGAGAGGACACGCATATTGTTGGGTCAGCAGTGTAGGATTGTACAGTCACGTTACGTACTTCGAGTCATGAGAGAGACTTGTTCGCAGCAAGATGAGCCTCCAGACCAACAGCGTGATGACGTTTCGTGGAGCACCGCGGTTGGTCAGTACCGAGACCAGCCCTTTAGCTTCCCTGGGTCAACTGCGAGATGGGGTACAACTCATTGGCTTTGACCAATGACATCAATTTTAATAATAGATAGTAATTTGTTTATTTTCGAGCGATAGATAATAGTTCGATTATCTCCTGTGACGAAGCGTCATAATCGCAAATAAAAATAAATGTATGTATTATTAAGAGACAGATATTGTGTTCGCTTTTTTCGCTTGCGGTAATTTAAAATCCTTTGCGTACATATTTTGAATTATACCATTATTTGATAGTGAGGCGTTGTAATTGCTGTTTGCTGTGCAACTGATTCATATCTTGTACTATTGAGGTCCGCTGAAGAATAGGACAGTACAACTAGCGAAAGCAAGAAAAGAGACGTACGTAACACTGGAATCCTGTACCTCGGTTGAACTATGCACGTTGTATCCTATTCTTTAGTTCACTTAATATAACTATATAGCTCAACTTAAGTGCAGGATGCAAATTTTACGTTTGTCGATTTTTTCGCCTTCGTTAATACTAGTATCCTATTCTTCAGTTGACCTATATAGGTCAACAGAAGTACAGGATACAAATCTTACGTTTGTCGCTTTTTTCGCCTTCACTAATATTCTATTCTTCAACTGAACTATATTGATTACCTGACGTACACGAGACAATGTTACATTAGGCGCTTTTTCGCCTTCGCTACAGCTTGTATCCTATTCGTCAGTTGACACTATTACTAAAAACTTGACTGCGCCGTTACAGGCCATGAAGGCCCAACGCTATCGACCGGCCGCCGTGTCATCGTCAGCCCATAGGCGTCACTGTATGCGCATACGGAGGGACATGAGGTCAGCACACCTCTCTT
Source organism: Schistocerca serialis cubense (assembly GCF_023864345.2). Classification (NCBI taxonomy): domain Eukaryota; kingdom Metazoa; phylum Arthropoda; class Insecta; order Orthoptera; family Acrididae; genus Schistocerca; species Schistocerca serialis. The sequence continues at coordinate 161,158,731 of NC_064638.1, read as the reverse complement.
CCGGCCGTATGTCAGTTTATGAATTGGAACTGATACTTCTTAATCAAGTAGGTGCTCAGTTTGTCTCACAAGGACTGAGTGCAACGCCGCTTGGCAACAGCGCTCGGCAGACCGGACGTCACCCATCCAAGTGCTAGCCCAGCCCGACAGCCCTTAACTTCGGTGATCTGACGGGACCTAGTGCTACTACCGCGGCAGGGCCGATGGCGATACTATTACTAGCGAAGGCGAGAAAACCGACGTACGTAAAATTTGTATATATGTCAACTCAGATACTCCAGGTCAATGTTGCCTACATCGCTTTTTTTGCCTTCGCTAGCACTAGTCTGCTATCCTTCAGTTGAACTGTATACGTTGAAAGGGTACAGTACCGCCCGACATTTAAAATAGGTACAACATTCTTCGTTATACTTGTCAGAACAACATATGTTTTCTAATAATAACTCAATTTCAATTAATACAGCAAAGCCGGATACCAGTGTGGGAAAGAATGACAATTTATTTATTTAATTTATCACATGTGCACTCCCTCAAAATAAATCCCTACATCCAGTTTGGTGAGATCTGTGAAATGAATGAATATATGGTCGTCTGCTAACCGCAGATAGTGAATGTGAATATATGATCATCTTTGAGACGGTACTTGGGTCACCTTTGGTGGGACCAAAGAGATGAAATTTACCTGAGCTTTGAGCGCCTGAAATGTGGCTGACCAATACGATAGCAAGGTGCTCCCCCACTTCGGCAGAGGTGCGAGAGAACCTGAAGAACGGCCATGTTTCAGCACTCTGCCGCTGGATCTTGTGTTGGTAAGACCTGTCTTAGGTGTGCTCCGTAAAGACAAAGGAGTGGAGACATCGTATGCATGTGGAATACTTAAGAGTAGTTTGAAATAATAATTTCTCTATTCCAGGAACTTTTGTGGGGAGAATTAAATGTCAGGTAGGTAATATTAATGGGATCATAGTAATCTTTGGAAGTGACCAACGGTCACAATGAAACCATGTGTAGCAATAAGTTGAAATACTTCCGTGTGCTTAAGTTAAGCTGAATTACTAGCGTGTGTACTATAAGTTGAAATATTTAAGAAATGGCGTGTGCAGGACTTGAAATTAGAAACGAGTACTTCCACGTGGTGAGTACTGTGTGAGTCTCAATCTGTGTATGAGACAAAGGATAAAGAGAAGTACTCGTCCATGGTATCAGTTGAGGACTCGCGTGTGTGATGAATATGTTCTTAATATTACTTTGCGTGTTATGTTTCCGTGTGACGCTTGATTCAAACTATAATACTCTGAGAGAGAAGCAAGGTGAGTCAGCCGTCTATCCAGCAACGCCACTTGGCTTGCATTGCACAGGAAGACGTGCATATATCCTCCAGAGTTCATAGTAGGAAAGCTACGAAGTGGGGCAGTGTCGTGTGAAACTGGGATAAATACTAATTGAAGTGGGAAAGCTGAAAGTGATAATGTTGTGACTATTCCTTGTGTTGTATTCCATATTTCAGTGTGGTGTATGTCATGTAATTTGGGTATGTGTGGCTTGCAAGGGAGAGTAGCAAGGTAGTTTCAGAGGTAGTGGGTATGCATGTTCCTTTTTTACCGCTCGGTCTGGAGGAAAGTTTCGTGATGATGGTTGTGAGAGTTGAAGTGTGAGATATAGAAAAAGGTCCACCATCCTATCCAGAAAGCGCACTGTAGCATTAAATAATTACGAGACCATAAGATAGAGAATCACCAATGTAAAGCCATGCCCACTGGGCGGAATTTCTCATGTGTTATTGTTGTAGTTTATAGAATTTGTGTGTTTAGGTCATAGAATTTATCGGAATAAATAAGATAGTGAAAAGAAAAGGATTGGTGGCCTTTTCCTTGGAATAGTATGTTGTCACGATATCCAGAATTTATAATGTGTGCGCCATTCACATTCAGTGCGATGGCCACGTGTTGATCAAAGCCGTTGAATAAGAAAGAAAATGTGCTATTGCCAGTGTGTAGTGAACAGTCAGAGTTCTGTAAATTACTGATAGTCAGATGTGTGTTTCCGTTGCGTAATATTCATACGGGAGGATAATTTGTAACTTAATTGTGAGTACGAGAGTTCATGTTACTCGATAAATAAGAATGAATCCACTCGCTTGGCAGACCACTCATCTTGCAGGCCTGACTGCTTGATGCCACAGTATGAGCAAGGCATGTGGGTGCCTCTCAACGTCAACTAGGCTTTTCCACTGTGAGAAAAGTGATGTACGTAACATTACATTAGAAATATGGACGTACGTGACATAGCTGCACGATCTGTTTTCTCTGCACTACAAGTGTTTCTTCCTCAACATATCTTTATGCTTTTAAATCTTTGCGATGTATCATCTGTGGTAACTTGTGAAGTCATTGGTCAAAGCCTATGGGCTGTATCCCAGTCTTCAGCCGGGACTAGGTCAGGTATGCAGTTAAAGTGTAGCTACCCTTAGCGAAGCTACGGTTTCTCAGGCGAACGAGGTGTGCGCACCGAAAGTAGCAAATGACAATGTGCTACTGCAGTTTTTACAGAGGATGGATAGAGACAGTAAGGAAAGATTGGAAGCGATGAATAGAGATAATAAGGAGAGAGATAGGGAGACTAAGTAAATATTGGAAGCGTATACGGAAAGATTGGAAGCGATGGATAATGATAATAAGGAAAGATTGGAAGCGATAGATAAAGATAGTAAGGAAAGATTGGAGGCAATGGATGAGGGAAATAAAGAGGCAATGGGGAAGCTACACTCAGTTATCAATGAGCGTCTGTCCACAGTTAATAATCGATTAGATGAGGGGGAGAAGAATCTGGGTGTGTTGAAGCAAGTATGTGACGCTGTGAAAGAAAAAGCCAAGAAATTGGAGGTACGAATAATTGCAATAGAGAGTGATATTACAGAACGTAGGGAAGTGTTGCCGGATGAGCGAATCAAAGAGGTAGTGGTCAGAATGAATACGATTAGTGCAGATGTAGAAAAGATCAGTATAAGAGGCGAAACAGGCTCTGACAGTACGGAGCGAGAGGTTTATGCCGATCAGGAGGAGATACAATCACTATTACAGTCTAAAGAGGTGCAATTGGAAATAAATAGGAAACATAGGGAAGAACTAGCACAGATGCAATTAGCGTGCAGTAGCGAAGGTGACACACCACCAGGTAGATTGCAGAGGAGGAGTGAGATAAATTCAAATAAAGAAAATAGGCAGAAAGAGGAAGACGAGTGTTAGAAGAACGGTTGTGTCGGATAAAACAGGTGGCAAACCCAACTGGGTATAGTCCAAGGTCGAAAAACATAAATGTAGAAGAGGAATGTAGGAGGCACTTTCTGTCGGTACAAACGTACACTTGTTTTCCGGATCCCGATAACTATCAACATCCATGCCTGTTGCTGTCTGAATTTCAAGATTCATTACCTTCATCGTGGGGACAGCTCCTCAAAATGAAGTTTTTGTGTAACCATTTGAGGGACGAGGCTAGAGCGAAAATGCAGGAAGTTATTAAAGACTGTAGTAGCTACAAGAAATTTTGTGACAAGTTTTTAAATGAATTCTGGTCGAAAAGCAGCCAGGAGCAGGTTAAGCAAAGCATATTAATGATGCCAAATTGTAACAATCAGGACTGCATACGACCGAGGCACACAGGGCCAACACCCGGCATCATGGTGTGGGGAGCGATCTCCTACACTGGCCGTACACCACTGGTGATCGTCGAGGGGACACTGAATAGTGCACGGTACATCCAAACCGTCATGGAACCCATCGTTCTACCATTCCTAGACCGGCAAGGGAACTTGCTGTTCCAACAGGACAATGCACGTCCGGATGTATCCCGTGCCACCCAGCGTGCTCTAGAAGGTGTAAGTCAACTACCCTGGCCAGCAAGATCTCCGGATCTGTCCCCCATTGAGCATGTTTGGGACTGGATGAAGCGTCGTCTCACGCGGTCTGCACGTCCAGCACGAACGCTGGTCCAACTGAGGCGCCAGGGGGAAATGGCACGGCAAGCCGTTCCACAGGACTACATCCAGCATCTCTACGATCGTCTCCATGGGTGAATAGCAGCCTGCATTGCTGCGAAAGGTGGATGTACACTGTACTAGTGCCGACATTGTGCATGCTCTGTTGCCTGTGTCTATGTGCCTGTGGTTCTGTCAGTGTGATCATGTGATGTATCTGACCCCAGGAATGTGTCAATAAAGTTTCCCCTTCCTGGGACAATGAATTCACGGTGTTCTTATTTCAATTTCCAGGAGTGTAGGTATTTGGATGTGCCATACGAAACTGGGATCTGTATAACGAAGTTGCCAATGAGATTGCGCAGAGATATAGTGATAGCAGGCAGAGGCTTAGACGATTCCGCATCATTTCAGCACTTGTTACAAGAATTGGGTAATGAGAGCAACATCGTGATCGGAGACACGACTCATAGGTCAGACAGTGTCGAGGATAGGAACGGCAGAAACTATCAGAATGACAGGAGAGCGTGGAATCCTGGCATTTCTTTCTTGTCGTAATAGATTGATGGATAGGAGAAACTAATCCAACATATCAGCCCTTAGCATGTTGTCATAAAACACTTGCTGCTGACACTGAAAATTATCTATGTAGCAGACATACTCTATTGATATGCAGGAATGCAAATACCATACTTCTGATCAGAGAATAAACCACCAGTAATGGTATCTGTTAGGCTGGTCTCTCAGAGCAAAATTTGCAAATTTTTATTTCGAACACTAAAGTAAAAGGACTGTTTCCTCAAAACAAACCAGTTGCTAAAAATATTATGTAATAATGCCAATGAGTCCAGTTTAATTAGTGCGATTTGACTATTGCAGGTACTTAACACATAATGTAAAAAGTCAACACTGTGATCGAAGTTTTTAAATTAGATGCCATCTGATCTATAGTATGTCATTGTCGTGGTGACAGTTTTAATGAAATGCTGCTTATGGTTGTTCGGAATCTGGTGTTAGGGAAAGAGGCCACTAGCACCAAAGTTTCTAACGCTTGTGCTGTATCTTTCTCCCAGCTTGCATATTCTCTGCACACATTTAATTTTCATGTAAGCACAGATTCCTAACTAGCAAATTATTTACTGTGTACAGGGAACCATTTAGAGTGAGGCGGATAGCCCATGAAAATGCTGTACTAATTGAGACGATCAAGGGAAAACAATCGAAACGGCTTCATCACATCTCTAACATCAAATTATGGAAAAGTTAAGGAGAGATCGAAAGTAGGCAATTTATGGTAGATAGTCAGTGTATTTATTTGTGGTGTGTAACGTTGTGCAGGGTCAAATCGAACATAAGAATTTTCAGGCGGGATGTCAGGAAGTATGACGGAATAGACTGGTCGAATGAGTCGTGAACAGGAGTCGACAAAGTGGTGTATGTACGAATTTTTTGTCATAAGAATAAGGATCAAGCAGAAACGACGTGATGATTAATGAGTGGATTAGGATGGTAGATAGTGAGAGAAGCGACGTGATAAATAGTAGTTTATAAAGGTGATATTTAAGGAGAGAAGCGACGTGAAGCAGTGTGATTAATAAAGAGAGATTCGACGTGATGAAACATTGGTAAATAAAGGTGAGTAGAATTAATAATGTGGAGATGTCTGAGATGTATATTACAGAGAGGCCTGTGTATGCTGCAATCGAGATTGATGCGAATGGCGAAGGAAGACCAGGAAATGATAGAGTAATGGACGGACGGAGAGCCGAAATACGAATGAAGAGATGAGGACAACTGCACAACGTGACAGGACATAAAGGGAGTATGAGATCCAGATGGTGAACGTTGTGGAATACTGACGTAAGATGTAATATAAGTGTAAATCTAATTCTTACCATAACATTTGCAATATGAAAAAAATAATTTTTGTTGTTGTTGTTGAAGCCTCGTACCAGTATAACTAATCAAAACGGTACCAAGAATGTGTACAGTTATTTTGCAGGATGAATAATTTGTGTATTTTTTGTTCTTAGATGAAATGTCGCAGTTCTAAGTTGATATGAATAATCGGTAAAGTGCATGCAGAGGTAAGCCGATGGAGAGAGGTGCCAGAGTGAAAGGACGAATTCGGAGACTGGAATGCTATATCTGAAACAGCTTCATGTGTTATGTGGTTGAGTATAAGGGAGCAAAGGTATGGTATGTTGTCGTGAGTGTGATGGTGTTAAGGTTAGCTGACTTCCAGACCTATTCTGTTGGTGTATTAATGGATTGAATGAGAAGGAAAATGTGATGTCTGGTGAGTGAGAGTCGTAGAGTAGTGTGATCAATGCGCACTCTCCTGTAAAGGGGATGCTACAGATCCATAACTAAAACATTATTGTGCTTTATTGTTTGATTTGGATGAACCTCGATGGCAGGTCAGGATCTGACATCATGTGGATGGTACATACATGTCCTAGAAATGTTGTTATATATAATAAAAGGTAAAATATGTAAAGAGATACTAATTTCAGTCTGTCACAAGCACAAAGGTGCATGGTATGTTGTAGATTTAGAGTCATCAGTTTCTAAAATGTTTTTTGTGCTAGGATGTTAAAGTAGTTTGCTATTTAACGTCATGTGGTAGGTAATTGTGAGCTGTGTAGATTGTTTCTTTTTTTTTTTTTTGTTAGAACACTTTCAAAGGGTATTAATTTCAGTCTGTCACAAGCACAAAGGTTCATTGTATATTGTAGTTTTAGAATCAACAGTTTCTAATATTTTCACTGTGACAGGATGTTAGAGTAGTCTACTATCTGATATTGTAATTATGAGCTGTATAGATTGTTTCTTATTCATTTTTTTTTTTTTTGACACTTTCATGTTTTGTATGAGGGATGACAGGTGCAATCAATAGCACAAGTGTGGGCTGTATATAGAAAAGGGATAGATGTTGATGTTGTATGTGTAGAAAACTAGGGTGTATGATTTTAAGTTTTTTTTAGAACAAAGATTCTTTTATTACCAATGTATCTAATAGATGATACATGTAATCAATGAGTATTTCAATACTGTAAGAATATCCTTTTGTCTGCAATGTTGCGAGATGCATGGAAGGGTCTGACTGATTGGGTGTCGTAGCGCTGAGGTGCCCACGCAGAACGCGCCCGTACCTACACAAAAACAAAGCGGGAGGCCATGCTGTTGTCGCCATGGGAGAGGCGACAGAGCCGCGGCGCTCCCCACTCCACTGTGGGTCAGGGTACACTCCACGCGCTCGCTACAGCAGGTCAATGGCCTGGGGCGCCATTCATAAGTTGCGCCACATTTACGACTGGAGGCAGTATCCCGTGGAGGCAACAGCGGGTGGTTTCTTCTGCTCAACGGCTCGCGCGGCGGCGGTGCGACGGCAGAATGAATGACGCGCGGCAGAGTCCGGCGGGCATTTTTTACCAGCAACTATTAACTGGTACTGGACTGTGGAGCCGTGAAACAAGATGACTGCTAGTATGTCTCCATAAGGTGGAAAGTGAAGGACTGGTGTTTCCACGTTGTGAGTGGTGGAAAAGATTTTGTCTTTAGCAGACAGGACGATTGTTTCGTTTTGTCTTGACCACTGAACGGTGGGATCCATAAACTTTTGGCAGTGACTTGTTAAGTGTGCTTTATGAATTGCATTTGGGACGTTTGATATACTTAAAGAGGACAGTTGTCGTTTGGTGACTAATTAATGTATGAATGCAAGAAACTAAAGTGGGACATTGACATTTGCATTTGAAGTAGGAGACATTTCTTTAATTGGTGTGGGAATAAGTGCTGTTTGTTGGAACTTACGACTTTTAATTACAACATGAACTGAAAGGACAGAACCGTGGGTAATAGTAGTTGTAGGGCCATTTCTGGACGACCAGATTCGTGTGGATGGTACTCTGAGAGTGACTATGACATTTGTGTTTAATGTGAGATACAGTTTACTGTTCAGTGGGTGTTCAAAATGCCGATTTGAGTGACCTAAAGACTTTCGTCCGGGTAACCATGGGAGAGCTTTGACACCGAGACAGTGTTTCTAGGGAACCTGTCAGCAACTTTTTTGACCCCAAGAAAATCACAGAACGAAATGATTCCGTGTAACTCGCAAGATAGGAAATAATGTATGTGTATTTGTAATTGCGTAAATTTTTTTTATATGTTTCATTCCTGAAGGGACAGCAAGTGTAATCGTATTTCATTAACATTTGTGTTTAGAATAGTTAGTGTTTTTTTTGTTTGTTCTGGGTTATCAAGTTCACGTAGCATGTTTATTAGAATATTTGGTACAATGATGCATTAATTATTAGCCAGTGGCGTAATACTAACGTAGCGGCTCTTGTTGCATTGGTCAGTATGGTTGTCACGTGGGACAAGAGTTTGCATTGCACAACAAATATCGTAATTAACTGATGCATTTTGGTATCGTGGACAGTAATGATCTTGTTGGTGTGTTGACTGAAGCCACTTATTTGCATTATCACAGTGGTGATATTTCACATGAATGTGTAACGAAGGCTAGTCGAAATGCAAGTTCTTGTCGTCTAAATGTGTAACAACAGAGAAATGAGCAGTAGAGTAAGGTACGAGAGCTACCGGTGGATTCAAGCACTTATTGCTAACTATTTACTCCATGTATTGATCAAAGTTGATGGAGTGACTAGCTCAGCAGCAGGTATTTGTACTGGTGGACAAGGATAAGGTTAAACTCACAGTCGAGTAGTGGTATTCCATGTTGCAGTGTGGTGCATGTCATGTAATTTAGGTATGTGTGGTTTGCAAGGGAGAGTAGCAAGGTAGTTTCAGAGGTAGTGGGTATGCATGTTCCTTTTGTACCGCTCGGTCTGGAGGAAAGTTTCGTGATGATGGTTGTGAGAGCTGAAGTGTGAGATATAGAAAAAGGTGCATCATCCTATCCAGAAAGCGCACTGTAGCATTAAATAATTACGAGACCATAGGATAGAGAATCACCAATGTAAAGCCATGCCCACTGGGCGGAATTTCTCATGTGTTATTGTTGTAGTTTATAGAATTCGTGTGTTTAGGTCATAGAATTTATCGGAATAAATAAGACAGTGAAAAGAAAAAGATTGGTGGCCTTTTCCTTGTAATAGTATGTTGTCACGATATCCAGAATTTATAATGTGTGCACCATTCATATTCAGTGCGATCGCCACGTGTTGATCAAAACCGTTAAATAAGAAAGAAAATGTGGTATTGGCAGTGCGTAGTGAACGGTCAGAGTTCTGTAAATTATTGATAGTCAGATGTGCGTTTCCATTGTGTAATATTCATACAGGAGGATAACTTGTAACTTAATTGTGAGTACGAGAGTTCATGTTACTCGATAAATAAGAATGAATCCACTCGCTTGGCAGACCACTCATCTTGCAGGCCTGACTGCTTGATGCCACCGTATGAGCAAGGCATGTGGGTGCCTCTCAACGTCAACTAGGCTTTTCCACTGTGAGAAAAGTGATGTACGTAACATTACATTAGAAATATGGACGTACGTGACATAGGTGCGCGATCTGTTTTCTCTGCACTACAAGTGTTTCTTTCTCAACATTTGTGTACGCTTTTAAATCTTTGCAATACATCATCTGTGGTAACTTGTGAAGTCATTGGTCAAAGCCTACGGGCTGTATCCCAGTCTTCAGTACTGCCGCTTCCCTTGCCGTGGTAGCGACAACAATGGCCACTCGAGTCGCACCTTGTCGTCTGCTCAGGTGAGTCCCATTTCTGTAGAGGAGCAAGCCCAGTCTACTGAATTAGCACGCTCTATGCCCCCAGATCACCTACATATTAAACCTAGTTTTCTGCGGTATACTTTACGTACAATAAGCAAAATTTTGTTCACTGGTATACTTCCTTTGGCTACAGTTTTAATGACCAGCACTGCGTACATGATGATACTTATTAATTTTTAAAAACACTCGAAGCGGCATATATGATGCTGAGGCAAGGATTTTAACATAAGACACATGGGACCGCACACACAAGCAGCGGTTGAGCCTGTCGGTCTGTAGCATCTGATCATCCCAACCGAAGTCAAGTATACGTGTCGGTGTTGCCCCGAGCCTACGTGCTGGACTTCAGCACGCGGGACTCTGGGTTCGAGTCTTGCTCTGGCAGGCAGTATATTTTTATACCGCGTTAGATGGTCATGTGTTAGATTAACGTAACAGTTATTATTACCGGTCTCGCTATCTCCGCTAGTTTATTGAGAAGCACAGTACAACAAAAGCCTATCTTATTGCACCACAAATGAGCAAAAGCATCCAAACAGCGCTGCCAGTAAATGACCTACGTTTCCTTCTCTAAATAAAGTCTATCAACGAAACTAAAAGGGACAAACGGAAAGGGCCGCGAAATAAGAACAGTTCTCGGTTGGTTACATAGGGGACGATAATGTTGTAACTTCTGTTTTTATAACAGATCACGTTTACAAAAGGTGTTTGAAATTAGCATCATTTGCTTGAATGCAAGTATTGTATTGTTCCATCATCCTCTCACACACGCGTTCGAAAATACTCTCTGCATTTTGGATCTGAGCAGCGGTAACGGCTGTGCCGGCTATGTTCAACATTTGTCACATAATTTTGGGCATTTTCCGACATTTGCGACCCCATGAGTCTCTTCTTAAATTACTTGTCTCAGCGACATCTACGTCACTTATGGAGTTTTTCAACGTTAGTGAGAATCACACTGTATAAATTTACTTAAAACTTTAAATTTTTAGTCTCGCATAAACTGGAGCTTGCTGATACACTAATATGACGTTGGATATTTATGGTCTAGCTAAACACTATATTGTCAAATAGTCACAATATAGCTTATGACAAGAAAAGTTCAGCTATAGCTATTTGAAATATCCGGGAAATATAAATTACGTTTGAAATAGTTTTTATTTAGTAATATACGCGGCCCTGTCACATTAATGTGTCCACCGAATATTTTTAACATCAACGTGTAATAACCATTCACAGACAGGCTGAAAGGGTACCGTCCGACATTGAAAATAGGTACAACATTCTTCGTTATTCTTGTCAGAACAACATATTTTTTGTAATAATAACTCAGTTTCACTTTGAAACGTCCCCTTTTTAACAATTATACACGACTGTCCTTAAACTGACACACAATATTTTGTTAGCGCAACGCAATCTGACTTTCAAAATTCCCTACAAAAGAATGGCCCTGACTAATATTAAACTATACCTTTCACAAATCACTTACCTCACAAAAATCTTCACTGCTCAAGCTACTGCAATACAGCGAGCACCACTACTGCCAGCTAAATAAAAGATTCAAACTATGGAAGGCACTAACTACTGATAGGGATAGTTAGCAAATGAAAGATATTAATAGAGAACAAACAATGTATTTACCTTAATATCATCACAAGTCATAATATATATATCAGTTCATGACAAATTATAAATCTCCGCCATCTCTCTCCCCACATCCACCACTGCTGGCGGCTCACCTCCGACTGCGCAACGCTACGCGCTGTTCACATCCAGCTGCCGCTGCCCAACACTACAATGGCGAGTATTACAACAATGCAAAGCAGACACAGACTGCCCACAGCACAGCCAGTGATTTTCATACAGAGGTGGCGTTACCATAAAAAAACCTAAACAGCCTACTTAACGCTGCCAACAAGAAAATATAAACAGCCTACTTACATAGAGAAAACATAAACAGCCTACTTACATAGAGAAAACATAAACAGCCTACTTACATAGCCCCCATGCTCCCCACAAAAATTTTTACAAATGGTGTTGGACACTGGCCAATACAGATTTGACAAAAATTTTTCACAATTATAGTAACAAAGATATAAAATGCACACACTTATTAATATTATGTTGGTCAAAAGATCAAAATTTCTCACAGTCCATAAAGACAGTCCTAATCGTACATAACAGGAGAATAGCAGTGTTTTTCTCAAAGTCTGAGCAGTAAAAGAAAATGCACACGGAAGTAGTGGATTTCCATGCAGTCTTGAAGAAGTAGTGTTGACCTTCCAACGGAAAGACAGTGCTGACTCTCGACATGCAGACAGGTAATGGGCCACAACAGAGCAAACCCACAGCAGAGTCATTCGACGTTTTGAAGAATATTGGTAGGTAGGTCATCACAGAACAGACCCACTGTAGTCCTGGTAGAGATTACGGTATTGGTGGGCCACCAGAGGTGCAGACTCACTGCAGTCCTTGTAGAAATAATGGCATGGTGGGTCATCAAAGATGTAGACCCACTGTAGTCCTTGTAGAGATAATGGTATTGGTGGGCCACCAGAGGTGCAGACCCACTGCAGGCCTTGTAGGAATAATGGTACTGGTGAGTCAGCAAAGGTGTAGACCCACTGTAGTCCTTGTAGAAATGGCCAGCAGCCATCTGTTGCGACTGTACAGGTGCACAATCACCATCGAAGAGTCTTGCGGACAATATAGCAAGTCCATAAACCACCACTTGTGCACTCACAAAGTTTCTGGAATTGTCCTTAGATCCAGCAATGCTGTTATCCAGTCCCTTGCTGAGTTATTAACACATGTGCAAACACTCACAGTCCCAACTTCTCACATATTATCCATATACTATGACCAACAGAAACGTGTGCAGTGAAATGTAACTAACAAGTTAATAATATCATGAACTGGTGACAATTACAATTTAATAACATAAGAATACAATTACAAAGGTACAAAATACATCATTAAAAACATAACAATATAGATAACATTTGTAGTACAGACTTTACAAAAGAATAGATATAGACATATACATCAGTGTTACAGGAATTATGACATGAGTACATACATAGAAGATCAGAATAACTTGCGAAACATCAACTTCACACATGAGCATTTAAACAGAATGAATAATGTCTAATATCTTTACAAAGTAAATAACATATTATTAATGCCAATTATATTTGAGGATAACAGTATTCCTCATCATAGTGAATGTAGCTTAATATTAAAAGAAGAAAAAATTCTATGAAACTACACAGAGACAGGAAGAAAACAAATACACAAGGGTACACAAACACATAGTGGGATAACACCAATAGGAAAGGACAGGGTTCGTTTTCAGTGTAACATTTGGTACTGCAGTCCAACCCAAAACTTCATATATCTTTCCTCTTATTTCATCCTTTGTTTCCACCAAAAAAATTCTATCTAAGCATGCTTTCTGTATTTATATGTTCACACATTTCTTACCTCAACATTTATTTCCAAGAAAATCCTACCTAAACCTGTTTTCTCAATGCATTTCTTCGAATTCATCGCAACTCATTCTCTTCTATAGTCTACCCCCTCTTAAGCTAACTTAAATCTACTGAGCTCAGATGCTAAACTAAGGGACGAGGCAATGCAGCATCACATATCAAATCAACACAAACAGCAATGCAAAAAATGCAAATTGGCAAAGCTAGCAGCATAAATGAGCAAAAGTCAAATTCAATAACACTATGCCTGGCAAACAGCAGCAACTTATACCTAAACATGACATAGCGCAAGCAGAAAAAATATTACACTAAAATGGCCATGTCTAATACCTATGTCACATCTTAACATTAGAGTGATGCATCACAATTTATTCTACAAAAGAAATTACCAAGTACTTGAAAAGAAAATTATGAATGCAGTTCCTGTGAAGGTAAATGTCGCTTTGTGCTCCCTCATTTTTTTGAAAAAAATTATTATATACTCGATCTGTAGACAGAAAATATTTATATTAGTACATCTATAAAATTTTATTTTAACCAATGCTGCAGTGCAGCTAGAAACTTGATATTAAACAAAATGTGTAAATAAATACATAAAGCAAGCCATATGGCATTTTTCTTAACTACAAGGCAATAGCTGTGAAATGTTTCTCATCGTTTCATTAGGCATTTCAGTAAATATCATAAATTACGAGCTCCACAGTATGCTTTCAACAAGGAGATGTCAGTAGCGCGGACAATGGCCTTCCCTTTCTTTTTTTTCTACCTGTGCTTCTGACGAGGCACTCACACTAATGGCTTGTTCTCCAGGCGTCTGACACACCTGGGTGCCCACGACGCATTATGTGCAGGTGGTCACTTAACTTTCGTACGGAAATATTTACGACAGCAGTTTCTGCTACCGTGGCAGTCTCATATAAAAATATTTCACAGGTCAAGAATTAGCGTTGCAAATCTGTAGAAACAAAATCCTATAAATATAAGTGTCCAAAAAAAATATTCGTCAGCATTGTGATACAGTCACACATTTCATAACTCTTAAAGTACGTTTCTTGGTTTCCAACAACCTTTTCCACAAATCAGAGTCTCTAAACACTACTCATTATTCCTTACCTCATTATACATATACATATTTGTCGACACTTCTTCAATATCTCATCGTGAGAAATACGTAGCATAATAAACATTCCTCAACAACATAATACACATCGTCGTCGTAATAATAACATCATAACACCTCAGTCAAATCTCAAAATCGTCCTAGCTTCCTCCAATAATTTCAAAACCTAAAAAATTCTCTGCTCATGTCAATAGTGTCATCTGCCTGAAACGTACTTTAAAAATCATGACCCCATACGAAATACGTCATTCAAAGCTCTCATAGTATCACAATGGTTCCGAAAAAATATGAGCATTTCACAAAGTACAGACAAAATACAATTTCATAAGTATGAAGTTACCCAACTGTGTATTGCGTAAACATGTGTCACTGATGTAGTAAAAACGTTTGTCTGTCTCAGTTAAAGGATCAGATAGCTGTGTAATTATGTGTTGGAGAAATATGGTACCGATGTGTAAAGTTGTATAAGCAAATACCATATTAGCTAGGGTTCCTTGTGGTTGCCACACACATGGTACACAAAGTAAGCGTGTACCCCCCTGAGGATTTATGCAATTATACCCTCAGGTGTTACAGATTACAGCAATGGAATGAAATGTATCACAGAAAACCTTTGTATCATTGTACTCCAAATATCTTTAAAAATAAAAGTTTTAAGTACAAAATTAATCACTCAAATGCGTGTCCTGTAGCGCTAAATGTGCGTCTTGTTGCAACATAATCTCTGTGGAAGTGTCGTAGTTATCGTCCTCCGAAAGCTAAGTTCTGCAGAAGTCAATGTACTTACCTCATAATACACAAAAGTGAAATGCTTTGCGTATAAATGTCTTAGTTATTACGCTTATTGCCGTGATGAGGAAAGTACTGTGCTGTAACGTATTGTTGTGCTACGGAAAAGGCAATCTCATTGTAGCTATACCACAAAAGTTACTACTAAAACATGTTTTACTTTCCAGAATAAAACAGAAAACTGTGCAGATATAAAACAGATACACCGCAAAAGCAACATTGTAAATTGTCACTCATTAGTAGCGTCGTGATAAAATCGTGTAGCTGTCACATAAACTAATCACTCTGTCGTCTGGTATCTCACAGAAAGTACTTTAAACCCAGAATGTATTTTCAAGTAAACCAAAATGTTGCATTAAAATCTCATTAGCAGTACTGGTAAATGTTCTAAGTATGTAAGCCTGATAGTCGTTACGTAATCGTGCAACTAACAAGCAAGAATGTACAAATACAACACTGTGTCGTCTGTTCACTATAACAGTGCATTCGTAATTTCTGTTTGAATAAGTTCTCTTGGTTCTTGACTGGATATTTTACTTCAAACATTGTTGCATGTTAACAGATTCTTAAGTCTGACAAAGCATACTAGAAATGTGAAGCGAAAAATTTTATGACAAAGACTAAGTTAAAAAGCAGATTATCTTTCAATAAACGGTTTTACATGTGAAATGTGGTGTAAACCTTTACTCTTCCTAGTACGCAGAGTTTCAACGGAATTATCATGTCGTATACGTCGGTAAAGAATACTGGAATTTTTCTCAAGGTTAGCGTCTATGTTATTTTTCTCTGAGCCAGCCGGCGCACGCGGCTGCCTGCGGTGCGAGTCATTGTCTGTCTCTTTGTTGGCGCGCGTCGTTACTGGGATTAGGAGGTCTAACTTCCACAAATTCGCCTTGCCGAGAGGGCCCAGCTCTGTTTAAAGCTCGCCAGTTCTGATGGAATTCAGGTCTGTCGTTTTGTCGGTAGTTTACACAGTTTCTTTCTTGTCGGCCACGTGGTGGAGAATTTCTCCCTGAATCGTAACTCTGCGCCGAACTGTTGCGTCTGAAGTTATTCTGCCTCCCTTGATAATACTTGTTTTGGTTCCCATATTGTCTGTTCCTCTGATTGTCTCTGTGATAGTCATTACTACGGAAATGCGATCTTTCTCTGTAACTATTATTACTCTGCCAACGGTTGTCGTATGGGTGGTGTCTATTTTGGTCACGATTTGCGTTGTAAGAATAGACCAGTCGTGTCCGGTTATTGTTTCTGTCGTCACGGAATTGTGACGGATGTGACCTGTAATTGTTGTGTCCTTGTTTTCGCGTTCCGCGATTGTCAGTGTCACTTTCCAGTTCTTGTAACAGTCCCTGAAAAGCTTCAATGTCGTCTTTGCAACGTCCTGCCAAAATAATATGTCGTAAATGTTCAGGTAATTTGAGTAAGCAAATGCGGATGAGTTCTGAGGGGCTGTATGGGTTTGAAAGATATTGATTCTTATGCAACATGTCTTCAAAATATTTGACAAGACTGGAAAATTCAGATTGTTCAAAGTGTTTCATCATCATGATGCTATGTTTTACACGGTCTTGTGTGGCTTGAGACCAATATGCTGAGAGGAAGGAATGGTAAAACTCTCCTTCACTGTGGCAATCGTGAATTACCGATCGCATTCTTACAGCTGGTTCATTCTCTAAGTAGCCACACATAAATTCTAATCTGTGTTCCAACGACCAGTTGGGAGGAAAACAATGAGAGAATTGATGGAGCCATGCTTGTGGATGAATGTCGTTGCCAGAATTCTTAAATGTTTTGAATTTACGTGTAGTAATGAACAGCTTATAGTCAAAATCATCATGTCGGCGAGTCGCATATCGGTCATTGTTATGTCGTGTCGGCCGTTCCATATCAAAATTCGGTGCACATTGACAATTTCTTTCATAACTTCCGAAATGCCCTGTGTTATTATTTTGTGGCTGTTCCGTATTTCTGTGTTCCTCTTCCCGTATTGGGGTGCGAGTATCCTCTGAAATACGTAATTCTTGAATTACCTGTGTCAGCTGATCTTGTACTTCCCGGATTTCTCTTTTGTACTGTGTATTGATTTGATTTTGATTCTGTTTGAATTTTCTAATTTGTTCATACTCTTCTGTGTCAGTGAAGGCTACAGGTCTTGTGTCATTCAGATCATCATCTACCTTTGTAGATAAGTTAGTGACCTGATTCGAAAGTTCGGCTACTTTCTCCGATAGTGAACACATTTCCTCAGTGTGTTTTTCTGAACCAAGTTTCAGAGTGTCCATTTGTGCTGAAATCGAATCTACTGTGTCCTTTAAGTTTTCCTGAGTTATTGCAAGTTGCGTAACCGAATCGGTAGATGCAACTGAGTCAATTTTAGCCCACAAGGTCTCATGATTTTCATGAACAATGGTTTGCAGTTCTTTTATGGCTGCTTCGTGATTCTGTAATGCATTTTCATGCCGCGAAAAAATAGGTTGAAAATGTTCACAAATTTGTGTTTTTACGTCATTACAGACTTTTTGACATTTCGATTCAATGTTATGTAACTCAGTAGTTAAATCTTCACGTGTTCGTTCAAGTGTGGTGTCTAACTTTTGAAGATTTTGTTCCATTGTGTCTAACTTTTTAAGATTTTGTTCGACTGTATCTAACTTTTGAAGCTTTTGCTGTGTTTGTCTCTGATTTTGTTCCATTGTGTCTAACTGCTGCTGTGTTTGTCTCTGATGTTGTTCCATTGTGTCTAACTTTTCAAGCTTTTGTCCCATTTGTTGCATTAATTGTAATAACAATGCACTGGTGTCTGAAACATGTTCCTCAGTGCTTTTCGGCAGTGAATTTGCACCGGCAACATTCACATTTTGACAAGCGGAAAATGTGTCTTGACTCATTTGAGAAAACGGTGAGGACGCAAAACCTGAATCTACAGTATTTGCGAGATTGTTTCCTGTCATTTCGGATTCCTGAGGCGAGCTGTTGCCGACCGATCGATCGATAATGCTTCCCTCTTCACTAATTGTTTCACTGTCCATGCCATTGTTTGCCGCCCGCTCCATTTCCCTATGCACGATTACCAAATTACTACTTTGAACATCAGTTAACTCATTACTCTGCGGCGCTAACACACTGCTTTCGTCTTCACTGTCATTTCTCAGTTTACTTTGGAGCCTAGTATTACGTTTTTCACACGCCATTATTGTCACAATATTTCACACGACAACACAGAAAAGCACAATTTGAAGAGCAAAAATAAGAGAACACATTAACATAACACTGAAAAAATATCTAGTTAATTGCACGCGCTGCTGAGAAATACTTGGTGTAAAACTGCATGCATGCTACAACTGTTTTACTGTACCACAATGAAAGACTGCAACTACAAAGGAGATTCTCTCTACAATTACGCGCTAGCAATAAACAAAAGCTACACTAATTACACAAACTACAAGAAAAAAAAATCAGAAGATTCCAGTGAAGTATCCTCGGCTAAGGGTCGACATATGAAACGTCCCCTTTTTACAATTATACACGACTGTCCTTAAACTGACACACAATATTTTGTTAGCGCAACGCAATCTGACTTTCAAAATTCCCTACAAAAGAATGGCCCTGACTAATATTAAACTATACCTTTCACAAATCACTTACCTCACAAAAATCTTCACTGCTCAAGCTACTGCAATACAGCGAGCACCACTACTGCCAGCTAAATAAAAGATTCAAACTATGGAAGGCACTAACTACTGATAGGGATAGTTAGCAAATGAAAGATATTAATAGAGAACAAACAATGTATTTACCTTAATATCATCACAAGTCATAATATATATATCAGTTCATGACAAATTATAAATCTCCGCCATCTCTCTCCCCACATCCACCACTGCTGGCGGCTCACCTCCAACTGCGCAACGCTACGCGCTGTTCACATCCAGCTGCCGCTGCCCAACACTACAATGGCGAGTATTACAACAATGCAAAGCAGACACAGACTGCCCACAGCACAGCCAGTGATTTTCATACAGAGGTGGCGTTACCATAAAAAAACCTAAACAGCCTACTTAACGTTGCCAACAAGAAAATATAAACAGCCTACTTACATAGAGAAAACATAAACAGCCTACTTACATAGAGAAAACATAAACAGCCTACTTACAACTTAATACACCGAAGCCGGATACCAGTGTAGGAAAGAATGACGATTTATTTATTTAATTGATCACATGTGCACTCCCACAAAATAAATCCCTACATCCAATTTGGTGAGATCTGCGAAATGAATGAATGTATGGTCGTCTGCTAACCACAGATAGTGAATGTGCAATATATGATCATATTTGAGACGGTCCTTTGGTCACCTTTGGTGGAACCAAAGAGATGAAATTTACCTCAGCTTTGAGCGCCTGAAATGTAGCTGACGAATACGGTAGCTCCCCCACCTTGGTGGAGGTGCGAGATCGGCCATGTTACAGCATTCTGGCGCTGAATCTTGTGTTGGTAAGACCTGTCTTAGGTGTGCTCCGTAAAGACAAAAGCGTGGATAGAATGGTATGCATGTGGAATACTTAAGAGTAGTTTGGAGTAATAATTTCTCTATTTCAGGAACTTTTGTGGGGAGAATTAAATGTCAGGCAGGTAATATTAAGGGGATCGTAGTAATCTTCGGAAGTGACCAACGGTCACAATGAAACCACGTGTAGCAATAAGTTGAAATACTTACGAGTGCTTAAGTTAAGCTGAATTACTAGCGTGTGTACTATAAGTTGGAAATATTTAAGAAATGGCGTGTGCAGGACTTGAAATTAGAGACGACTACTTCCACGTGGTGAGTACTGTGTGAGTCTCAATCTGTGTATGAGACAAAGGATAAAGAGAAGTAGTCGTCCATGGTATCAGTTGAGGACTCGCGTGTATGATGAATATGTTCTTAATATTACTTTGCGTGGTATGTTTCTGTGTGACGCTTGATTCAAACTATAATACTCTGAGAGAGAAGGAAGGTGAGTCAGCCGTCTATCCAGCAACGCCACTTGGCTTGCATTGCACAGGAAGACGTGCACATATCCTCCAGAGTTCGTAGTAGGAAATGAAATCTACGAAGTGGGGCAGTGTCGTGTGAAACTGGGATAAATACTAATTGAAGTGGGAAAGCTGAAAGTGATGTGATTATAACATTGTGACTATTCTTTGTATTGTATGTTGCCAGTGTGATGTATTTCATGAAATTTAAGTATGTGTGGTTGACATGGGGGAGTAACAAGATAGTTTCAGAGGCAGTGGGTTATGCATGTTCCTTTTTGTACCGCTTGGTCTGGAGGAAATTTTCGTAACGATGGGTGTGAGAGTCGAAGTGTGAGATATAGAAAAAGATCCACCATCCTATCCAGAAAGTGCACTGTAGCGTTAAATAATTACGAGACCATAAGATAGGGAATCACGAATCTAAAGCCATGCCCACTGGGCGGAATTTCTCATGTGTTATTGTTGTAGGTTATAGAATTTGTATGTTTAGGTTATAGAATTTATCGGAATAAATAAGATAGTGAAAAGAAAAAGATTGGTGGCCTTTTCCTTGGATTAGTATGTTGTCACGATACCCAGAATTTATAATGTGTGCGCCATTCATATTCAGTGCGATGTCCACGTGTTGATCAAAGCCGTTGAATAAGAACGAAAATGTGGTATTACCAGTGCGTAGTGACCAATCAGAGTTGTGTAAATTGTTAATAGTCAGATGTTCGTTATCCGTTTCTGTTGGTTAATATTCAAACAGGAGAATAATTTGTAACTTAATAATGAGTACTAGAGCTCATGTTACTCGATAAATAAGAATGAATCCACTCACTTGGCAGACCACTCATCTTGATGCCATAGTATGAGCTAGGCATGTGGGTGCCTCTCAAGGCAGCACTAGCAGTAGATGGTATATAAACAGCGTTTGGGTGACGCGCGAAAACAGTGCGCTCGTCGTTGTTGTAATGTGGAAACGGAGTGATATATCTGACGTCCAGAAGGACACGATTATTGGATTTTTGGCTATAGCTGTAATCATTTCCGAAACTGCTAAGTTTGAAAACTGTTGACATGACATCATTTTTAAAGTATACCGTAAATGGAAAAATGGCAATATCCAAAATTGGTGCCAAGGACACTGTGATGGGAAACGGGCCAAAGTTGAATGACAGCTGCCGAGATGTGTACGGGCGAACAGAGAAGCAAATGTTGGGTAACTGGCCGCCCAGATGAACCAAGGGGTACCAATAGTGTCTCCTCAGCCACTGTTCGGCGAACATTGCTGCTATGGGTCTCCGCAGCAGGCGCCTGGCTCATGTGCAATGCTGACTGCTGTTCATCGGCGACGAAGGCTGAAATTTGCATTCCAGTACCGCAACTGGGCGTCCACTGAGTGAATCACGTTTTGTGCTTCGGTGGACAGATGACGGTTAGTGTAAGCGTCTGAAAGAAGACGCTCTGCAACAGTCGTATGAAAGATCCAGGTGGGGGGAGAGAGCGCTATACACTCATGTTCATAAATTAAGAATAACTGCAGAATGTGGTGCCACACAATGTGGCACTACACAAAACTGGCGCTAATAGCATAGACACGTAGGGAACACACAGGACATAGCTCTGTAAGTCCACGGTATTGGCGATAAGTTGAGAAAACCGTCCCATAGCACATGTGCTACAAAACGCCACTGTTTCCTGCGCATGTACCCCGTCATCAATATGGAATATGATCACCATGCACACGTACACAGGCCGCACAACGGGTTGGCATACTCTGGATAACGTGGTCGAGCAGCTGCTGGGGTATAGCCTCCTATTCTTGCGCCATTGCCTGTCGGAGTTCCTGAAGTGTCCCAGGGGTTTGAAGACGTGCAGCGGTACGTCGAGCGAGAGCATCTTAGACGTGCTCGATGGAGCTTAGGTCCGGAGAACAGGCAGGCCACTCCATTCACCTGATTTCTTCTGTTTCAAGGTACTCGTCCACGATGGCAGCTCGGTTGGGCCGTGCGTTATCATCCGTCAGGAAGAAGGTGGGACCCAATGCACCCCTGAAAAGGCGGACATACTGGTGTAAAATGACGTCCCGATACACCTGACCTGTTACAGTTCATTTGTCAAAGACATGCAGGGGCGTGCGTGCACCAGTCATAATCCCTTCCTACACCATCAAACCACGACCTCCATACAGGTCCCTTTCAAGGAAATTTAGGGGTTGGTATCTGGTTCCTGGTTCACGACAGATGTAAACCCGGCTAGAATCACTGTTCACACTATACCTGGACTCGTCCGTAAACATAACCTGGGACCACTGTTCCAATGACCGTGTATTGTGTTCTTGACACCAGGGCTCTCTTGTGACCAGGGGTCAGTGGAATGCACCTTGCAGGTCTCCGGGAGAATAAACTATGTCTGTTCAGTCGTCTGTAGACTGTGTGTTTGGTGACACGTATTCCAGTGGCTGCGGTAAGGTCCCGAGCAAGGCTACCTGCAGTACTCCGTGCCCGTCTGCGGGAACTGATGGTGAGATATAGGTGTTCTAGTGATGTTGTACACTGTGGACGTCCCGTACTGTAATGCCTGGACACGTTTCCTCTCTGCTGGAATCGTTGCCCTAATTTTGAGATCACACCTAAACCGCATCGAGCACGTCTGGCACAAGGAGGGCCCGTGCTACGACGTGCTGTGTTTGACCAGCCTCCAGTCGCCCTAGTATTCTACCCCTCATAACGTCGTCAATATGTGTTCTTTGAGCCATTTTCAACACACAGTCACCATTAGTACGTCTGAAAACGCACTTACTCGCTGCACCGTACTCTGACATGCACCAACACACCTCTGCGTATGTGGACTACTGCCAGCACCACCGTGCTACGACCGCAGGTCAAATGTACCGCATGGTTATACGCCGAAGTGATTTAAACCCGCAAACCGCCCACCAGAGCGTTGTTTCACCATGTATCAGAATGAGCATTAGTGTAGTATGAGGAATGTCTTCGTGGCGTTCCCTGGGTGATCTCGTCATTTTGGAAGGCGCATCGGATCAACGCAAGTATGCATTTATCCTTGAGGACCATTTCCGACTACATGCAGTCTGTTTTTCCTCGGCACAGTGGCATCTACCAGCAGGACAATGCTACGTGTCACAGAGCTCTCAGTGTACGTACTTGGTTCGATCAACCCTCTGCCAGGAACTTAAGTGTGATTTGTAGGGTAGCCATGTAGATGTAGATGTCGTTCGAAGAGCTCCAAGAAGAATTTACCGTACTCTCCTGTCCATCAAAGCCGGCGGTTTTAAATTCAGTCAAGAACCTGTGGAACTGCCTCAACTGGGCTGTTCGTGACTTTGATCCTCAACTGAGAAGCTGAGCGCAACTGTCCACGGCACGGGAGTCAGCATGACTCCAAATCCCTGTCGGTAACTTCCTGAACTTGACTGACTCTCTTCCTGCACGTCATGCGCTGCAAAGGCTATTCGGGCTTCTGATAGATGGTGGACAGCGTACATTTTTTATGCTTCCAGAGTATGTAATGGAACGAAATAAGTATGTATATGAAGAATTAATCTTACCTAGCCGGAGTGGCCGAGCGGTTCTAGGCGCTTCAGTCTGGAAGGGCGCAACCACTACGGTCGCAGGTTCGAATCCTGTCTCGGGCATGGATGTGTGTGGCGTCCTTAGGTTAATTAGGTTTAAGTATTTCTAAGCTCTAGGAGATTGATGACCTCAGATGTTTAGTCCCATAGTGCTCAGAGCCATTTGAACCAATTAATCTTAAAAGTGTAACTAATTTAGTATGTGGCAGCTGAGCCGTGCATGGCTCTTGTTCGTGTCAACCTTATTTAACATTTTGTTTTTCCTTACGGCCACCTCGTCATTTTAATTTCAGTTTCTGGTGTCACTGAATTGCTGTCTTGCCTGCCCGTGAGCGACAGAAGCAGCATGTATCGATAAGTGCACTGCCATACTATCTCTGGCCAAACGATAGTATTTGTGTCTCTAAGTCAGTTGGAGTTGGAAGCGGCAGTAGTGTAATCAGGTACTGCGCCCCAGTGAGGTCGGCACAGCCAGTACCAGCGGGGACGACCGTTGGTTGGTCGTTCGGTCGGTCGTCTCATCGATGACGTGTATTTCGTTCGGTTCCTTCCTGCACAGAGATGTCGGTTGTGTTCCCTCTGCATGGTTGGGTCCGAGCCAGTGTCTCCCGGACGTCGTCCGTCTGAATGAAGTCCGTGAGTGGGAGACACACCAGTAGTGCAGTCGTGACGGAGAAACAGTCGCTGACCGACCAGCAGTCCAGTCGGTCGGTTGGCGTGGTGCGGAAAGCAAGGCCCCGTCGCGTGGAGTCGGGCTGGAGCCGCTGGTGGCGTGCACACGCTGTTGGAGTATGAGTTGCTGCTTGTGAGTGGTACGAAGTTCGTCGCCCACCGATGTTGGAGATGGAAGTTGAGTTCTCACTTACTATCGAACCTCAACTGTTTACAAATCTTCGTTTGATCCTGATTGTCGATTTTGGGACATTCCTGCGAGCAACAACGTGTGTGTACGTAAATCGACTAAGATTCCAGCCATCTTCCTGTGAAATTTAATTTATTCTCTGTTATGGAAGTTCACCAGCCTTGTGGCCTTTGACGTTCAGGTTACCTGCCCTCGTCGTTGACGTAATTTTAGACAGTGTAATTTCCACGTGGTGTTGTTGCTGCCCAGCGCAGCGTATAGATCGACAGCTGAGGTGTTGTTGGTCACTGTGGGTGCCAGCATTCTGTGTGTCGTGTATTCAAACCTTGTGGTCGTTTTACTGGTTGTGTGGAGCGGAATTGATTTGGTTGATTGGTCGGTTGGCTGTCTGTCGATTGGGTTGCCTCCAGATTTAGAAGTCGTTGGACAGGCTGCCTGTCTCACCTAAAGGGGCA
The DNA here is from genome assembly GCF_023864345.2 of Schistocerca serialis cubense. NCBI lineage: Eukaryota > Metazoa > Arthropoda > Insecta > Orthoptera > Acrididae > Schistocerca > Schistocerca serialis. The sequence continues at coordinate 161,133,680 of NC_064638.1, read as the reverse complement.
TTGGTGTTACAATCCCAGGTCGATCCTTGGAAACTTCTGAGCGCCATTCCTTGTGTGTGTTACGTAGTAATTTCCCTGTTTGGATTTTATTTATTTGGTTGATGTGTGGCTTTCAGCCGAGTATCAGTATCTCTTAAATTAATTGATGTGTTGGCAAATGTGCCAACACCTTGTAGATAGAGGAGGCCGAAATGCACGCTATCTAACGCCGACGGGCGTGAATTCTGGAACAGGATAAGTAGTGAATGGTAGCAAGAAAAGTATGCAGATCCTCGAATACTTAACTTTTATTCCTTGTGTGAATACAGCATTCTTGATGAGACATTTCATACGAGAACTATCAAACTATGTAAGGCTAATGGCGCCTTGCTAGGTCGTAGCCATGGACTTAGCTGAAGGCTATTCTGTCTCTCGGCAAATGAGAGAAAGGCTTCGTCAGTGTAGTCGCTAGCAAAGTCGTCGTACAACTGGGGCGAGTACTATCCCGTATCTCGAGACCTGCCTTGTGGTGGCGCTCGGTCTGCGATCACACAGTGGCGACACGCGGGTCCGACATGTACTAAATGGACCGCGGCCGATTTAAAGCTACCACCTAGCAAGTGTGGTGTCTGGCGGTGACACCACATTAATGTTCTTGTGTTGCCCTTGAGGTATGAGATTTTTATATTTTTATATAGTACCTTCAGCCGAATTTTACTGTAGAGGTTTTAAGATAAGGCCTTCTGCTGATTAGATTGAAGATTTAGAAAATATTCTTGGGTGAAACTTCCAGAAGAACCTTGTCTTTCAATTTTTGCTTAGGCCTTGTGTCTTCCATTTTAAATGTGGCCTTCAGCCGATCTATGGTTAATCATGGCGGTCGATTAAAGTTTTGAGTGTTTTGCATTCTTGTTGTAATATCGTGTGTTGATAATAAAGTTGGTATGTTGAGTGAAACTGACAGGAACTAACCTGCTCTGGTCTGCTAGCCCAGGCGTTTCAGCAGCATGTACATTATGTTACGTAAATCAGGTTCTGGAACATGTACTTTTTTATTTCAAGAAAATTGCATGTTTACTTTAGTCCTTCAGACACCTGAGTCTACTGTTTTTCAAATTTTTCTGAGTGTCTTAGAGCCTACGTTTCGTCAGAGGATTAAAAATAACAGAATGCTTACGGTTGGTCAAGGAGGAACAGCAACAACGGACGTTGGATATGGTTGCTCTCAGGCAATCTGAGTGGACTAATTATTGAGGAGTCGAGATTTGGTTATCATAAACGGAGGACGTTTCTCCCAATGCTTTAAATGATTTAGCAAAGTACTCATCCAAGTAGAAGTGCGAAGATCAGTATAACAGATTAAAAGAGGTCCGTTACATTTCCAAACCGTTATACTAGTGATTCTGAAGTAAGAATTTCCACCTGCCTTCACTCGCTTATACCAAACCTGGGAATCGCCCATGTTGCTTTCTACTCTTTTGTAACATTCGACTATCGTTTCTAGGGAGTCTCCTCGTTCACCATACCAAATGGATTTTTTTCTACTGTTGAGAATACTCAAGCAATCGTAATATAACGGGCCCTACTTCAGTTACTGTTACTTGAATAGTATCGATGAGCACTGCACGCACAACTCGAGACGTGATTGTTTAGTATGTTTTTCACTCCATCTCCAGGCGCTATGATGTATAAATTCTGGAATGCGCACACCCTACAGCAAGCGACCTATAGATATCTGTGGTTTGCAGTACAGTAATGTGTGCGACCTGTACAGCTGCGAGCAATGAACGACATTTTTACCGCCTCAGGAATTCTGTGATGGAACAAATACGCGTTAGTTATCCGTCTATTACTACCTTAGAGTAGTCCTTTGGTCGCGGCGGCGTGAGGCGAACACGGTGTAACGTGCAAGGCGCCACTACCTCGCCCGCTTGCCTAACGACAGGAGGCGAGGTGATTTTTTGAAGGTCTCTATGGAAACGCCTCATTGTTTTTAGTGCTTTGCTGACGTTCCTACGGAAACGCCTCAGTGTTACTGGTGTTATGTTGACGGATACTGCTTTCATTTTGTAGTCGATGGCGCTTCGCAGCTGAAAGCTGTCCAGAGTGTTCCAACTGTGAAGACTTTCCTTACGCTGTACCAGCAGTTGGGGAGTATTGTCGCTATTCTATGTCCTCCTCTCCACCTGATGAGGATTTATCTACGTAGCGTAGGCCGTACATGCTGCATAGAGCACGGCAACTCGGCCTGGGGGTCGCGCGAGGCGTGTTTACGGTCTGCAGCCGCTTCCGACCGCCTCGACCTTCAACCGTACAATATTTCCCAGCGTCTTTTAAGCGAAGTTTGAATGACAATAGCGACATGCGTTACATCACTATACGCGTCTTTTCCAGAGCGTTCGAATGATGGTAAAAAAAGTATAGCGTCCCTTTTAAAAAACATGTACTTGGCTCATTATCTCGGTCAATATAAACGTTGTGATTATTGTGCATGTACCAACTTATGCGCCCCATAGTAGGCTACGATTCGCCGAACACCGCTTGTCGATACGTGCAATCACCCCTGGAATAATGGGGTTGTTACGTCTTACGCGACTCGCCCTGTATCTAACAAGGGAACCTCCCCATCGCACCCCCTCAGATTATGTTATAATGTGGCACAGTGGATAGGCCTTGAAAAACTGAACACAGATCAATCGAGAAAACAGGAAGAAGTTGTGTGGAACTACGAAAAAAATAAGCAAAATATACAAACTGAGTAGTCCGTGGGCAACATAGGCAACATCAACGATATTGTGGGCACAGGAGCGCCGTGGTCCCGTGGTTAGCGTGAGCAGCTACGGAACTAGAGGTCCATGGTTCAAGTCTTCCCTCCAGTAAAAAGTTTTAATTTTTATTTTCAGACAATTATCAGAGTTCAGTCACTCACACATAATTTCGCTCTTCAAAATTCCAGGACGTGTTCAGATTTGCTCGGACATATGCACGATATGACGGTCTACACACGGAAAAATTTGGAAACGTTAAAAACATATGTTTTGACAGAGCACAGAGAAAACTGTGCGACTGCGAAACTGTTGCATTCATTTCTTGCAGTTTACGTGACACAATCTTCTGTTTTCATCACTTTTTTGGGATTGATTATCACATCCACAAGAAAAACTAAATCGGCAAAGTAGAAGAATCTTTTTACCCATTCGCCAAGTAAGCAAGTTAGGTGGGTCGACAACATATTCCTGTCATGTGACGCACATGCCGTCGCCAGTGTTGCATAGAATATATCAGACGTGTTTTCCTGGATCAAATGTTTTCGGTTCCCATTGGAGAGGCACGTCTTTTCGTCTTCTAATCGCACGGTTTTGCGGTGCGGTCGCAAAACACGGACACTAAACTTATTACAGTGAACAGAGACGTCAATGAACGAACGGACAGATTACAACTTGCAAAAACAAAGTAAGTAAACTTCTCGCTCAAGGGTAGACTTGAACCAAGGATCTTTCACTCCGCAGCTGCTCACACTAACCACGTGACCACGGCACTCCTGTGCCCATATATGCCTTGATGTTGCATATGTTGCCCATGGACTACTCAGTTTACATATTTTGCTTATTTTTTCGTAGTTCCACACAACTTCTTCCTGTTTTCTCGACTGATCTGTGTACAGGTTTTCAAGGCCTATCCACTGTGCCAAATTATAACTAAATCTGAGAGGGGTGCGATGGGGAGGTTCCCTTGTAAGTTATGTGAGTTATGTGAAATGCACTTTGTAATTCTCCAATACTGGTGCCGGGAACACCACAACTAAAGATCTGGAACGACGGAGCATTTGAAAATACAAACTGCACATCACAATCTGGTAAGCGTTTTATGCTGTGTGATTTGTTAAAACTGTCGGACTTCTTCTTAGAATGACTGCAGGCTCAGGTTGCATCATAACAGAAAAGAAGATATTGAAAATTATAACAAAGTCACACCAAAGGCGGATCGCTGCTACGGTCGGCCGGTGTGGCCGAGCGGTTCTAGGCGCTTCAGTCTGGAACAGTGCGACCGCTACGGCCGCAGGTTCGAATTCTGCCTCGGGCATGGATGTGTGTGGTGTCCTTAGGTTAGTTAGGTTTAAGTGGTTCTAAGTTCTATGGGACTGATGACCTCAGAAGTTAAGTCCCATAGTGCTCAGAGCCATTTGAACCATCTGAATATAACTGACTAAGTTATTCAGCAAGAATCAACTCTGGGGAGCACGTAGGATATGATGCTTTGGAATTAATGAAAAAAGGATATTCATCAAACCCACATGAGGAGGAGAAAAGTTATGTCTAGCACTCCCGGTAAAACCCAATTATTCCGAGAAATTGTGATCCAGGGAAAGATTATCATGCATATAGGTATTCATTATAATCAGGATAATCAGTACCAGGCAACAGCTGCACGAGAGCGAATGTACGAAAATACAATACATTAATTCCAAGGAAATCTGCTAAAGGAAATTATTATCATGGTTGTAGCGGTTCAATATACTCACTGAACTGACTGACTTCAATACAAAAGATTTATAATCGTAATATAAAGATTCGAATCCATGTGATAGTCATTGCAACACGAACCTACCGAAAGTACAACATGGAAAGAAAAACAAATCGCACCATGCTTTAATGACAACAGGATAAAGACACAAAAGTCCGTTGCACGGAAAAAGTTTATTCAAGTTGAGTACACACCAAATTAAGATTCCATGAAACCAAAGATATTAAATAATTACGTTAGGCCCATATTTATTTCTTACAGTACGTCCCATCAGCACGTCTGACTGCCATGCAGTGGGGCCGGGTTAGATTCCCAGTTGGAGATTTTATCCGTCCGGGATCGGATGTTGTGTTGTCTTCATCATCGACACGCAAGTCACTCAATGTGCGTGAACTGCAAAGACTTGAAACTAGCGACTGAACTTCCCCGAGTGGGGACTCCCGGCCATCAGTGCCACACGATCATTACTTTACTTGTTATACTCAAACACAAGCGTTATTAGAAAAACATTATTAATTACTAACTCGACATGAAAGTGCAGAAAATTTTATATCTTACAACAGCCTAGCCACCGCAAAGGACCCCGACTTAGATTGAACCATGTTCGAATGGAACAGACATATTTACATCTTGGCGACTGCAGCAAGAGTGTCTCCAAAACCAGCCTCTGGATGCCCGTTGGAAACGGAGCTTCGTTTATTGCATGGAAGGGGAGGGCGTAATTACTGTGGAACTGCAGACTCGACACTTAATGTGTTTCGCTCATAATCGCACAAACATTTTCCTGTGAGTGACGCACTTGTGCAGACTGCCTTATCTCTGACGGAAGCGCATTTACTCCACAGTATGCCATCATGTTGCTCTAATTCCGTCATCGACTCATATTAAAGATGGCTATACTGTTACCAGCCGAAATATTGGAAGGAAAAATACTGGCGTCCCTGCTGCACGCCCGGAAAGTGATGGCCAGCCTTCAGTGACGTAGGGAAGGATGGGACGAAAGAGGGATTCACAGGTGGTGAACATTTTTCCTCTTCGCATCAGGCTTTTCGCGACCCAGTGTGAGAACGCACTCAGCCTCCACAGTCTTGGCGCCACGCGCTACGCAAGCGGAATGCGGGAACGCCGCTGAGGCCTTTTCCGGCAGCGACAAGAGAGCTCTGCGCAGTGGATGCTAGCGGATGCTTGCAGGCTCTGCCGCCCCCGCGACGCCTCCGCTCAGCCCCCCTGCACGACAAGAAACAGCCCGGCGCCTCCCTCCTACCGCGCGGCCGGTAATCCCGCAGCGAAATCCGTCAGCCGGTGGAAAGCCGCCTCCATCTGCCCCCACCTTTACGTCCCCTCCCGCCCTTTTCACATCACTCGTCGCACATCGTCTACAACAGACTGTGTGTGCCCTCAATCCTACATCGCTCGGAGCTGTTCGCTAAATTGGGTCGATTCTTAACGATTATACGGGGTTCTTCCTGTAATGATTTCGGTTCTCGTACGACTCTTTTAGTGAGACTGTTGAAACACTTCCCCCCGTAACTATTTAGCTACGATAAAGCGTCGACTAACTGAAAGCCAGTCAACCGAAGGACCACTTAACAGAACTATTACTCGTTCTCGCGTACCGCCCCCGCCCCCCCCCCCCTATCACCCCGTCACTTCAGCCTTGCCATCCCCCTCCCCACAGCCCCTCGCACCAGTATTGAGTTTCCGACAATAGTAACCGTTTGCGCTCTGTTACGGGTCACTTAAGCGAACTTTGTCACATAAGGTAAACTTGCGATATAGAATGCCTAAACGTAAATGTGTTGTGCTTTTCTTTGAGTAATAAATACGAGATCAATAAAAGGTTGGAGGAAGGTGAATCTGCAAATACATTAACTAATGAGTACAAGGTTAGTAAGTCGACAATAATGGACATAAAAAAGACGAGCATCACAAATTTTATATTTAAACTTGATTCTACTATTGGATTGCCAAGTCGCAAAACTATGAAGCTCGTCACTAACACAGATCTAGATGATGGTATTTAAAAGTGGTTTACACAAGAAGGATCACAAGGACAACCTACCTTTGGCCCCATTCCATGTGGAAAGGCATTTCAATTCAATGAAAACCTTTGAGGGCTATAGAATTTTATAACAAGCTCAGGATGGTCAAAATTCCTTAATTCAAGACAAGACATTCATGAGTTTCACGTACATGGAGAGAAGCGGTCAATTAATTCTTTCAGAATCAGTCTAAGTGACCTGTTGGAGGAAGAAGAACTTACACTTCTGATGAAACTGGGCTTTATTGGAAAGTTTTGCCAAGAAAAACTCTTGCTTCACATCGTTAATTAGCAAAACTGGTTCTAAAACAAGCAGGCATCGTATCACTGCTAATTATTATAGTAGAGTCCACACAGAATAGCATGACCAGTAGGTGCACAGTCGGCAGGACATGTATGGGGAGAGGCTAGTGGTGGAGGTTGCAGGCAGGCACCGTATAGGAAATACCGAGTGCTGGTGGGGAAGTGCCATTCTAAGCTAATGCCTACACTCACATTTATTATAAATAAAAGTGGAGTCCCTCAACACCCACACATGCACACTTGGTGACCAGTCAAAAAGATCTTCACCTCTGCTTTGGTTAGTATCTACTAAAAATTAGGCTGAAAACTCTGCGATCTATTTTCGTCTGGCTTGTTAACCATTTGTAACTTTCAGGGAAACTTCATGAGTGTCGAATTTTGAGTATAACCCATACATTTCTCTTGGTCCATTTAAAAATTTGCTTCTTTTGCCAAAACACATCGGAGTTTACACCATGTCACCTCACTAACATTATTGTGCAGACCCAGTTGTCAGAGAATTCTGAAACAGTGATTTATTAAATGAGGAACTGTGCAAAATTACTGTCAGTAGCATATCCTCAGTACAGGATTAACGTATAACGTCTTCACTTATGTTATACCAAAACCCATAGCATCGATGACGCTTAAAAATTACATTCTTTCATCGAAAAAGTCTGTAGTTAGTGGAATAACACGGTAGATAATGAACTACTGAGTAATAACCATATGTCAAAATACTCTCCTCTTTGCGTGCTATCATTTGCCAAAATCTCTTTTCGATGTCACACACCGTTTGTGAAATATGAGGAATGTTGTGGATATTTCACTCTGGCTTTATCACTGGTGCTACATCAGATATGTTTTCTCGAGATTGGTGACAGCGACCTGTACTCAACTCAAAAGAAAAATTCAATATGTTAGCTAAACTTCATATGCAGCAACATACTATGTAATATGCACCAAACGCAAAATCATAGCGACCACGATTTTTCACTGCAATCTTTTCGAATTTAGCGCAGTGTCCTACATCCATGTAAATATCACAATAATTATGATCAGTAATTAAATGATGAGCACATCATAATGAACCTGACACAGGAAGCTATAAGAAGAGCAAGAATGAAATTTTTTTACCCACTAGTTTCTGTAAAATGGTTTAAGAAATATTTCAGGGCGTGAGCCTCGATTCTGTCATCACCGACCGACCGAAAAGCTGCAAACACAGTCGCCCTCCCGCTCTGAACAGAAGAATGAACTTGCTCAGCACTTAACGAAAACTGGTCGCTGCATGTCGGCCATTGTATACTGCGCGGACTTAAGCCACCGACTGCTTACGCTCGTCATTGGTAAAAGTAAGAAGTCGCATTGTTTCAAAACACATTCATATGTCTGAGATGTCTACTGCTGCCACCTCACAAAGAACGCGAAGATGGTTGGTACGATTTCCACCGAATTGTGTATGCAAGTTTTTGTACACTCCGCAAAAGCTCATCAGTTAACGAATGGCAACACGGAGAAAATTTTATTGCTGCTTGAGAACACACCGACTAATTTATCACGTGATATCTTAACGGAAAGGACGAGCCCATAAATGTAATGTTTCTTCCACCTAACGTAACAGCCTTGTTACACCCCATGGATCAAGGCAATATTGAGATTTTCAAACGGTATTATAGAAAAAAATACGTAAGTCATTGTTAGAAAGAGAAGAGGATGGAGAAGGAAGTCTGTTAAGAAATCATAAAAATATTAATTTGGAAGATGTGCCCTACAGGATCAGAGCAGCATGCGACAGTGTAAAAGAACAGAATTTGAAAAAATATGAACAGAATGCTATGTCCGAAATGCTCAGCTTGCTAAAAGAACTCGGTTGCCATGAATGTGATGAAGAGGACGTTCAGGATTAAGTTACTGTCGACGATCCAGGGCACCAAATCATGCAGGATAGCGAAAGTGTAAAACTCGTCACTGATAAGGATGACGCAGTCAGCATCTCATCACCTAATTTTCAGAAAATAAAAATGAAAATATACCGCCTTCTTCTGAAGCATTTGGATGTGTAAATACTGCCTTGAGATGGTTTGAAGCTCAGTATGAAAGCGACTAGTATTCAGATATCTGTCCTGAAAGTAAGTACGTGACTTAGTCGCTTGTAAGCGGGATTGCTTGCTTAGGTAGACCAATTATTTTAATGAATTCTATACGTATGTACTGTACATGCAAAGTGCAAATGTATTACATCTTGGTTTGTTCACTAGTCTATACTCCATATATTCCTACTGTACTAGCCTTTCTAATAGTAATAAAAACTAGTGTTAATATAAATATATGTAGCTTTTATTGATAAATTGGTAAACGTGTAAAGCTCGGTTACCCTATTAAACCGGTTTTCCGAACACCCATGTCCACCAATTAGTTCGGATAATCGACGCTCTACTATATTTTGTACCGTGTTGGTAGTGGCTTCTGCACTATACAGGGTCGAATTATATACTTGCTTATACAGTCTTGTGCAAGTCGTCGAAGTATCGTCAAATAAAGACACTTGCAGTAGATTACTTAACTTCCCCATGGCCAAAGAAATGACATCCCCACATTTCATGCCAACAGTCTTGTCGCAGTGGTAACACCGGTTCCCGTCAGATCACCGAAGTTCCTCGCTGTCGGGCTAGGCCAGCACTTGGATATGTGACCGATCGTGTCTGGGCGGCGCCGCTGGCGAACGAGGCGCATTCAGCCCTTGTGAGGCAAACTAAGGAGGTACTTGGCTGAGAAGCAGAGGCACTTGTCTCGTAAACTGACACACGGCCGGGAGAGCGGTGTGCTGACCACTTCGTCGCCCACGCCTGGAACCAGTGACGACAAGAAGGGGGAAAGAAATACAGTAGAAGAAGAATGGGTGGCTTTGAGAGATGAAATAGTGATGCTGGCAGAGGATGAAGTAGGCAAAAAGACGAGGGCTTCTAGAAATCCTTCGGTAACAGAAGAGATATTGAATTTAATTGATGAGAGGAAAAAATATAAAAATGCAGTAAATGAAGCAGGCAAAAGGGAATACAAACGTCTGAAAAATGGGATTGCATGAGCAGGGATGGCTAGAGGACAAATGTAAGGAGGTAGAGGCGTATATTACGAAGTTTAAGATAGATGCTGCATGCAGGAAAATTAAAGAGACCCCGGGAGTAGACAACATCCCATTAGAACTACTGATAGCCCTGGGAGAGCCAGTTCTGACAAAACTCTACGGTCTGGTGTACAAGATATATCAGACAGGCGAAATGCCTTCAGACTTCAATAAGCATGTAATAATTCCAGGTGTTGAAAGCGGGTGTTGACAGGTGTGAAAATTACGGAAATATCAGTTTAATAAGTCACGGATGCAAAATACTGACACGAATTCTTTAAGAACGAACGGAAAAACTGGTAGAAGCCAACCTCAGGGAAGATCAGTTTGGATTTCGTAGAAATGTTGGAACACGCGAGGCAATACTGACCGTACAACTTATCTTAGAAGGTAGATTAAGGAGAGGCAAATCTACATTTCTAGCATTCGTAGACTTAGAAAAAGCGTTTGTCAATAGAATACTCTCTTTCAAATTCTGAAGGTGGCAGGAGTCAAACACAGGGAGCGAAAGGCTGTTTACAATTTTTTGTGCAGAAACCTAATGGATGGCAGTTATATGAGTCGAGGGGCATAAAAGGGAAGTAGTGGTTGGGAAGGGAGTGAGACAGAGTTTTAGCCTATCCCCGATGTTATTCTATCTGTATATTGAACAAGCAAAAAAGGAAACGAAAGAAAAATTTGGAGTAGGAATTACAATCCATGGAAAAGAAATAAAAACTTTGAGGTTTGCCAACGACACTCTAATTCTGTCAGAGACAGCAAAGGACCTGGAAGAGCAGCTGAACGGAATGGACAATGTCTTGAAAGGAGGATATAAGATGAACATCAACAAAAGCAAAATGAGATTGATGGAATGTAGTCGAGTTAAATCAGGTGCTTTTGATGGAATTAGATTAGGAGATGAGACACTTAAAGTAGTAAATGAGTTTTCCTATTTGGGGAGAAAATTAACTGATGATGGTCGGAGTAGAGAGGGTATAAAATGTAGACTGGCAATGGAAAGGAAAGCATTTCTGAAGAAGAGAAATTTGTTAACATCAATATAGATTTAAGTGTCAGGAAGGCTTTACTGAAAGTATTTGTGTGGAGTGTAGTCATGTCTGGAAGTAAAACATGGACGATGAATAGTTTAGACAGAAAGAGAATACAGTCTTTCGAAATGTGGTGCTAGAGAAGAATGCTGAAAACTAGATGGGTAGATCACGTAAATAATGAAGGGGTACTGAACAGAATTGGGGAGTAGAGAAATTTGTGACACAACTAAACAAGAAGAAGGGATCGGTTGGTAAGACATGTTCTGAGGCAGGGATCACAAGTTTAGTATTGGAGGGAAGCGTGAAGGGTAAAAATCGTAGAGGGCCAAGGGATGAATACACAAAGCAGATTCAGAAGGATGTAGGTTGCAATAGTTACTCGGAGGTGAAGAAGCTTACACAGGATAGAGAGAGCTACATCAAACCAGTCTCTGTACTGCAGACCACAACAACAAACAACATGACGTACTCAGTCCTACCGTTTCAGGATCTTACAGACGCACGAACATTCCGACCGGCTGACCACCGAGTTTGACGTATATAGGTGTTTTGGCCAACCGACCGACCAACTTTTCTCATCGGGCGATCGGTTGGGTACGACCAACCGACAACCGATTCCACACGACAGCTCTCGACCCCACCAATACTTCATCCAGCAAATGCGTCGTCATGTGTAGTGCTGTGATACCAACCCCTGATAAAAGTTCTCCCTCTGATGAGCTGGGGATTAATTGCTATTCTGATATACACGACAGAGTGCAAAGCAGGCGAAACTTCAATGACGATTTTTTGGGGAAATTTAAAGACTGCAGATGTTTGTAGGACACGTGATGCAAGAAGTATAGCAACAGGGATGCGAGAAATTGAGCACTTGTTTTATTTTTTTGACAAATCGATAATGGTTTCATGTGGCTCATAGAAAGAATAAATAATAAATATTTTATGAATAAAAGTTTGGCGACCTTCTGTATTTCCGTCTTTACAATATACACTCCTGGAAATGGAAAAAAGAACACATTGACACCGGTGTGTCAGACCCACCATACTTGCTCCGGACGCTGCGAGAGGGCTGTACAAGCAATGATCACACGCACGGCACAGCAGACACACCAGGAACCGCGGTGTTGGCCGTCGAATGGCGCTAGCTGCGCAGCATTTGTGCACCGCCGCCGTCAGTGTCAGCCAGTTTGCCGTGGCATACGGAGCTCCATCGCAGTCTTTAAGACTGGTAGCATGCCGCGACAGCGTGGACGTGAACCGTATGTGCAGTTGACGGACTTTGAGCGAGGGCGTATAGTGGGCATGCGGGAGGCCGGGTGGACGTACCGCCGAATTGCTCAACACGTGGGGCGTGAGGTCTCCACAGTACATCGATGTTGTCGCCAGTGGTCGGCGGAAGGTGCACGTGCCCGTCGACCTGGGACCGGACCGCAACGACGCACAGATGCACGCTAAGACCGTAGGATCGTACGCAGTGCCGTGGGGGACCGCACCGCCACTTCCCAGCAAATTAGGGACACTGTTGCTCCTGGGGTATCGGCGAGGACCATTCGCAACCGTCTCCATGAAGCTGGGCTACGGTCCCGCACACCGTTAGGCCGTCTTCCGCTCACGCCCCAACATCGTGCAGCCCGCCTCCAGTGGTGTCGCGACAGGCGTGAATGGAGGGACGAATGGAGACGTGTCGTCTTCAGCGATGAGAGTCGCTTCTGCCTTGGTGCCAATGATGGTCGTATGCGTGTTTGGCGCCGTGCAGGTGAGCGCCACAATCAGGACTGCATACGACCGAGGCACACAGGGCCAACACCCGGCATCATGGTGTGGGGAGCGATCTCCTACACTGGCCGTACGCCACTGGTGATCGTCGAGGGGACACTGAATAGTGCACGGTACATCCAAACCGTCATCGAACCCATCGTTCTACCATTCCTAGACCGGCAAGGGAACTTGCTGTTCCAACAGGACAATGCACGTCCGCATGTATCCCGTGCCACCCAACGTGCTCTAGAAGGTGTAAGTCAACTACCCTGGCCAGCAAGATCTCCGGATCTGTCCCCCATTGAGCATGTTTGGGACTGGATGAAGCGTCGTCTCACGCGATCTGCACGTCCAGCACGAACGCTGGTCCAACTGAGGCGCCAGGTGGAAATGGCATGGCAAGCCGTTCCACAGGACTACATCCAGCATCTCTACGATCGTCTCCATGGGAGAATAGCAGCCTGCATTGCTGCGAAAGGTGGATATACACTGTACTAGTGCCGACATTGTGTATGCTCTGTTGCCTGTGTCTATGTGCCTGTGGTTCTGTCAGTGTGATCATGTGATGTATCTGACCCCAGGAATGTGTCAATAAAGTTTCCCCTTCCTGGGACAATGAATTCACGGTGTTCTTATTTCAATTTCCAGGAGTGTATTTCCGATACTTATCAGAAATGAAATCTAAAAACCGAAATACAGACAGATTAGAGCTTAGATTTTATGTACTAGAGTTGCCATCCTACACGGTGTACCAGCTTTATGGACCTTCTTGTCCCTACATCTCGAAAAGACCGACTTTTGTCCCGACTTTTCAGAATAGTGTTAGGAGCTTGGCCCAAGTACAGAGGTAACACCAACTGTTAGCGCAACATGTAAATGCAGCCTCAGATAGTTGTATTTATGTCAACAAGGTCATGATCTAGTGCCATCATTCGTGAAAATATCAGACTTCTCCAGTAATACAGGGCTGGAACTCCTTAAGCAGCGCCACACAGAAGAATCAGGCAGCTTCCATTTGAATAACCATCTGATAAAACGATTCTTTCTAAACATTATACGAACGACGAGTGCGAGTTAGTTATGTTTGAAGTGTATAGGGTGTGAAGTTCAAAAAATGGCTCTGAGCACTATGGGACTTAACATCTATGGTCAGCAGTCCCCTAGAACTTAAAACTACTTAAACCTAACTAACCTAAGGACATCACACAACACCCAGTTATCACGAGGCAGAGAAAATCCCTGACCCCGCCGGGAATCGAACCCGGGAGCCCGGGCGCGGGAATAGGGTGTGAAGTGTACAGTGACAAATACTTCTATAACTAAAGTGTTATAGTCGACTGTTTACCGTCTAATAAAATTATCTTACGATATCTCATGAAAATGGCTGAGAATGGGAAGAGAAAGTGTCATTTTTCGTATGATTACACAAAAGAGTGGTCTTTTGTCAAGAGAGGACGCACGGACCAGGAAGCGTTGTGTTTTACTTACAGAAATGGTCTAGTTGTTTTAATAACTATCAAGTATTTGGTTCGATGACGGTATCTGAAACACCGAATTAAGTGATTATTGAAAACACTATTGTAGACCTGATTAAAAATGGTGAAAAGGTTTCAGGCGACAATTGTTTTCATGAACATATGTCTCTGATGAGCCTTTTAGAAACTAAGCGTGACTCGGAAGAAAGGAAGTCTAAAACATTCCGTGGTAGAAATATCGATTTACATTCATAAAGAAACCGAAAATCCTGAACGCAAATGCTAACTGCTAAAACTAAGCGAGTATTTGTTTTGTATTCCCGCACAAAAGGCCACTGCGAAAAGAGTATTTTCGCTCATGTCGGCCCAGTGGACCGATGAAACAAATCAACTGCTGCCAGGGACTATGGAATCAATCTTACAGTACCAGTTTAACTACAAGCTGACTTGCATGGCGTCGTCCCAGCTAGATACGGCAACCCTACATTTACTACACGTATAGGAAATAAAACCTAAAAGCCGAGATATAGACAGTCGATGGACTTCCGTTCCTGAAACATACTTGCTTTAGTATTAGAAATGCTTAAAAATCCGGCCTATATCGAACCCCCTGCGATAAAGAGCAAAGTGTAAATTTTTCTTAAAGTTCTAACAGTTACTAAATGCTTCATTTTCTGTGTACTTTTTGTAGTATTTACCAGGCAATGACGTGCGTCACCAGCATTTATGGACTTTCTCCTCCTAATGTGAAACGAGTTTCTAAAATTTACAGCAGACGTATTTATGCTATACACTTAAATACGTTAATAAAGCTTACCTGGACATCTTTTGTTTTATTTATTTTGCTTTACCGTGATGTATTTCCTGAGATAATTATAGATAACGTTGCAAGTTTGAGGAATCCAGAATATAGCTGCACAGAATTTGAGCTCCACGTAACTTCTGGCAATGGCGAAAAACCATAATATAGCTAATTCTCTCCTCTTTACTGTCTCTCTCGGGATGTTCATCAGCCCCGAAAAGCTTATTTCATCCATTCTTAAATAACTGCGAAAACTGTTGGCTCCCAGCTCCTTGAGTTAAAGAGTCGGTGAATTTCTTCCTTTGCATTTGCCACTTCTTTGCCCACAACTTTTTTTATGGCCCTCATACCTCTAAAACAACCATGGAAAATTCTAGTTTTTCTTTCTTTGTTAACCCTTAGTGTCAGTTGCGGTCTCACAGAGCGCTAACATTTATTGTTCCTCTATTGCTGATGCATAAGGGTGAGGTAGAAGATTCCAGCGTCGTCTATGTGTTTCTTTTCCCAAGCTGCGGCGTTTTCTTTGTCAATAGCCACTTGAATGTAATATGAAGCTACACTATTACTGCTTCTTTCATGCTGGCGGTCTCTGAGACCGCACCTGGGGCTTTGCGCCTCGAATTCAGTAGCCAGTTCTTCGTCTACTGTTCATGTTGTGGACCCTGAATATGAGAATACTGTTTTAAAATTATTTGAGGACAGTTTACGAAATGATGTTGGATCCGATAGTGGCAACGAAGTTGTAAGTCAACGTAATTCAGAATAGAAACGTGCAAAAACGACGAATTTGTTTTGCCACCTGTGAATCCTTGAATGAAACAAGTGATTAAAGTGATGAAGACAGACGTGTAGAGACTGAATCTTTGACCAAAGGCTCCGTTAGAAAAATATTTGTTCGAAACGAATGTCGCTGGTCGTCGGATTCCCTTCCAACAAGGCCAATGGCATTACTTTCCTGCATGTTGGACATGAGTGGGGTGAATACGTTTGTCCTTCACAATTCCTACAAAGACAATGCTCAAGTGCGCCGCTTTAATTTTGTGAATAAGCTCGCTAACTCGTCGGTGACGCCACAGATATAAAGCGAGTCACCAACTGCTACATAACACACGTACTTCGTGCATCCATTCAGCATGTTTTGAGTGTAGCTGAACCAGGAGTAGAAGTCGTTGTAGAACGATTGGAAAACGCAAAACATGCTGCACTCGTCACCCAAAAAAAAAAGAGAGAAACGCTTGATATTTGCCATTGTTGCAAGAAGCCAATCTAACTTGAAATCTCCACAAAACTTTCCAGCGAGTGTAAAGAAAACCTTTGAGAAGAAAAGTAAAAACCTAAAAGGTACTAGTGTAATTTGAATTATTTACTGTTTTATGGGGTTTTTTTATGTTTTGGACTGCAGAGCGCAGACGCCCCCCACTGATCGCTCGCACATGAGGCAACCATGTGAATCTGGTGAAACACCCATCTTCCGTGTCTACTGACCCGCTTTATATGCCATCCATTGCTAGTGCTGCTACCTGCCATCTGTGAGCGATTATTGCACGTTGACGCGCATGTATAATAAACAACAAAAATTATGAGAAAAAGTAAAATGGAGAGTGCAGGGTATTTGAGTTTCTATCACATTAACGTCTTCATGTAAGATTATGTTCATTTTGTGGTTTTCCGTTAAAATGGGTTTTCTTCGAAAAACTAAACTTCAAAATTTATTTGAATATATTTCTTATATGATATTAGTTCAGTTTTTTATATAAAACGATACATTGTTTCACTGAAATTGCGGAATGCAGTTTTTATGGCTATCTAAATATAGCGGTCCGTCATACCGCGCCTGGTACAATGTGTGCCAAAAAAATAACCTAGAAGCTAAGGGTTGAAGCACATCTCGTCTAGCATAACCTCAATGAACAATTCGCAACCAGCGATTGCAACAGGGCGGCGCTGAGTAAACTAGGACGTCGGTGAAGTACGCCGGCGCACACGATATTGGTCAGTCGTTCGATTTGTCGGCCGTATGACGCGTGTGTAGGGCCCTCTACGCATTGCTGGCTCTGTCGAACATTCGGAGTAGGAGGTATTGTCTTGCTGTTTCGACCACCAATGCCCACACTCTACTGACCTTTATGCGAGGCGGCGGCAGTTATTGTTAACCGTCATATCCATCTGAGCCGCACCAATTAAACGATTTATTGCACGTTAATGAAAAATGAGTTTGGAAATTTTCCGACGAATGGTAGAGCAACAGTACGTGACTAATCAGTTTATTTGCAGAGGGTGTGCGTCATTGTAAACGAAATCAGCAAAATGTAGCGGGACAGGGGGAGGTTACAAGGTATGTTTGTGATATTATCAACGAGTTGGACACGGACTCTAAATGATTACCACACGGTACCAGTTACACTAATATGACCACCGCCGATGTTCGACGTCAACGTGCAATAATCGCTCACAGATGGCAGGTAGCAGCACTAGCAATGGATGGTGTGTAAAGCGGGTCAGTAGACACGGAAGATGGGTGTTTCACCAGACTCACATGGTTGCCTCATGTGCGAGTGATCAGCGTGGGGCGTCTGCGCACCCTATACCCCGTTTTCGACCCGTAGTCGCCGCTGAGCGCTCCACAGTCCAAAATCATCATCATTTTCATCAACCCAGAGTCAACGCTCCCTCCTCACCACGGCATCGCGCTATATCTGACACTAGTTCCACCGGTATTAGAGTCTGTGGTCGTGTTGTAGGTGTTCGTCGCCGACTCCTACATTGCTACCCTGCAAAGGGTCAAATATCGGGAGCTTAAACCAGCACTACGCATTTCCGGGTTGTACTCCAGCCATCAGCTCCACGAGGGTATGGCAATTAAGCTACATGGGGGTCGATTCTGCCAGTGTTTTATGAAAAGGTGGGAAGTTTAAGCGACCGGCTCGTTAGTTCAAATGTTCAAATGGCTCTTAGCACTATGGGACTTAACATCTGAGGTCATCAGTCCCCTAGAACTTAGAATTACGTAACCTAACTAACCTAAAGACATAACGCACACGACCATGCCCGAGGCAGGATTCGAACCTGCGACCCTAGCAGCAGCGTGATTCCGGACTGGAGCGCCTAGAACCGCTCTGCCACAGCGGCCGGCGGCTCGTTAGTGGTTCGAACCAGCAACAACACCACTGGCCGACAACATCTTGTCCGGGCCTGGTGCGGGGGTAAATACTTCCAGTGTCGGTATGAGGCAATTACTCCCTACAGAACAAGATGTCGATTCACTGAGCAAGGCCACAACGCCCAACACCGTACGGAAAAGCAGGAACAAGGTTCAGATACGCGTTCACACCGCGTGAGGCCGAGTAACGCGACGACGACGGGGAACACGAGAATTTGTGAGACCACCTCGGGTGTTCGCGCCATGGATCCTCAGCTGAGAAAGCTAGCGTAGCTGGCCACGGTTCTGGAGTTTCCGTGGCTCCAGATCGTCGGTACCTTCCAGGGCCCCATTGACTCTCTCCCTGCACGTTTAGCAACGGTGCTCGTTGCAAAAAGTCGTTATGGAAGCTTTTGACAGGTGAATGCGATTAGACAGCGTATATTTACTTACAAATGTGTGTTGCAAAATTCGAAAAATCATGTAATGCCAGCTAGTGTCAACGAGATCCGAAGCAGTAATGAACCGCATTTTCAAAATCGTTTGGTTTGTAAGCGACAGGAAAATTCAAAGCAGGAAAGACGATACCCATGATGAAATTGGCAGTAATGTTAAACATACGAGGGTAATCCCAAAAGTAAGCTCTCCTATTTTTTTATAAGTACAGAACTCTGTTTGTTGGCAGTTGGTCACACTGTTATGAAGAGTGCTTCATACGCTGTGTGTAAACATGCGCACGCCGCGCTGAGGCGCTCAGACGTTGAGAATGCAGCTACCGTTGGATGTAACCGCCAAGTGCGAATTACGCGCAGTTATTCGGTTTTTGAACGCAAAGGGCACTGCGCCGATTGAAATCCATCGCCAATTGACGGAAGCCTATGGTGGGTCGTGCATGGATCTGAAAAATATTTGTAAGAGTTTGCAGCCGGTCGGACCGAAATTCACGACGAACAAAGGAGCGGGAGACCGTCAGTTTCTGAGGAGACAGTGTTGAAGGTTGAGCAAAGCATGCGTGAAGATCGGCGGATAACCTGGATGATCTCTGCACATTGGTTCCTGAGGTTTCCCGAAGCACCGCTCACAGAATTTTAACGGAAACATTGAACTACCGGAAGGTAACGAGTTGATGCTTCCCGCACGTTTCTTCACCGCCTTGCAGCCGAACAGGACAACTCCGTCATGGGTGACGAAACCTGGGCGTACCACTTTACACCTGAGACCAAGCAATAATCACGCCAGTGGCGGCATCCTTCTTCGCCCAAGCCGCGGAAATTCAAACACAGTCTGCCGGTAAAGTCATGACAACCGTTTTTTGGGATCGGAAAGGCATATTGTTGGTCGACTTTATGCCCACTAGGACCACAATTAACGCTGACAGGTACTGAGAGAGTCTGAAAAAACTCAAACTGGCAGTTCAGAACCGGAGAAGAAGAATGTTGAGCAAGGGCGTACACATTCCCCATGACAACGCTCGCCCACACATCGCTCGGCAAACCGTTGCTCTCCTGCAACAGTTTCAGTGAAACATTATCACCCATCCTATAGTCCTGACTTGGCTCCCAGTGACTATCACATGTTCCCTAGGTTAAAAGTGCATTTGGCCGGAAAGCGATTCAGCTCCGACGACGAGTTGAAAGAAGAGGTTCATAACTCTCTGAACAGCATGGCAGCAGTCTGGTATGACAGGGGCATACAAAAACTGCCACAGCGTCTACAAAAATGCATCAATAGAAATGGTGATTATGTCGAAAAATAGCTAAATGTTCAAACTGTGAACTGATGCAAACCATTGTAGAAATAAACAGGGCTATGAACGTATAAAAAAAAATAGGAGACCTTAATTTTGGGATTACCCTCGTACGTAGATTAACTACACTGCGCAACACAGTTAGCGGGTCACTTTTTCGAAACGCTTCAATTGTCTCCCACTGCGACGTAGAAGTTTGAAATTTGGGTCAAAGGTGCCTACAACGTTCCTCTGTAATAGTGCAAAAGCGTGGCACTCTGTGACGTCACCCTCAGGCTCGGCACGCTTCAGACAGCAAGGTGTCGAAACATGCGAAAAAAATGCCAGACCCCGGAATTTCGGGTGAGGCGTAAGGTGCATTAATGATTTCGAATTTGCAGCAAATTTCGCCACAATTCTGCTCCACGCCACCGCGGACGTGTCACACAATGGGTAGGTCGTCACAGCTACTCTTGCTCACATTTCACCCCTTCATTTGACCTCTCCGTGTCCTTTGTAATGAGGGTCCTAGACGCCTGCAGACTATGCTACTACTCTTGTGCCTGCTAGTAGGAATGCGGAATCTTGTAAGTGTTAAGCGTTCCTGTATGTAAGGACCTAGGATTCTATCGCAGTTTGTATCTGTACAGGCAAATTTTTAAAATAAGGTAAATTTCTTAAGACGAGCAAGTAGCACCTAGACTGTTCCCGAAATGGGAGGTCTTAGAGGGATCATTTGCCGTTTTATTCAAACGTGTGCCAATGTCGCACCCCTCCGTGATCACGCCACAGGAGGGGGCGAAACAGAAGAACTGAAAAAGCGTAAGCATCTTCTGATATTTCGGATCACGTTCATATTTCGTCCACTGGTTTTGAATGGTCTCCAGTGGTTCCACCATGTACACCAAATCAAAAGCCAGCCGTGGTGGCCGAGCAGTTCTAGACGCTTCAGTTCGGAACCGCCCAAAACTGCTACGGTGGCAGGTTCGAACCCTGCCTCGGGCATGGATGTATGTGATGTCTTTACGTTAGTTAGGTTTAAGTAGTTCTAAGTTCTAGGGGACTGATGACCTCAGATGTTAAGTCCCATAGTACTCAGAGACTTTTCAACCATTTTTGAACCAAATCAAAAACTATGGTTGCACTGCACTCCAAATGGGTGCAATCACTTTCAGTGGGGTTGCTGGTGCACGATGTCCTCAGAGGACGGTTGAATCATCAGGGGGATGTTAACACTTTCAGAAGTTGTCAAGGCCATCATCCTGTTCCTCATCACGCTGCGAACCGTCGTTTTCGACGGAGAAATGTGTGGGAATCAACGTCCCAAGCAAAGATGATGATGATGATTATGATGATTGGGTTGTCGGGTGCTCAACTATGCACTTATCAGTGCCCGTACAAATTCCCAACATTTGCTCAGTCCACTCTCTCCACTTTCATGACTGATTATGAAATGATGAGGATAACACAAACACCCAGTCATCTCGACGCAGGTGAAAATCCCTGACCCCGCCGGGAATCGAACCCTTGACCCCGTGCTCGGGAAGCGAGAATGTGACCGCGAGTCCACGAGCTGCAGACTCCAAGGAAAAGCTCCGCCCCCCCCCCTCCCCCGCACAGCAAGGCCTTTTCTTGTCGATTTTGTGTGACAGTGTGTTCAAAATTTTTCCTGAGCCACCCATAAAAAATCGCATTATTTCAACACTAGGTGTCGTGGTGCTGACCTCCGTCAAGAGGAGTCAAAAGAAAGGGCGAAATGTGAGATGTGTTAGACCTTGTCATTGTGAGATACGTCATCGGTGGCGCTGGGCAGAATTGTGGCGAAATTTGGTGCCCGTTTAACATCATTAATCCATCTAACACCACACATGAACTCATGGCCTCTGGCCTTTTTTTGCACGTGTCTACGCCTTGCTGTTTGAATCGTCGCCGAGACAGAGGGTGACGTTACAGGGATCCACGCTTCTGCACATTCGCAGAGGAAGGTGTCAGCTACCTTTGAGCCGAATTTCAAACTTCTACGTTGCAGATTTAGGAAACAGGTTTTAAATTGTAGGACATATCCAGGGGCAGATGTGGATTCTGACCACAATCTATTGGTTATGAACTGCAGATTGAAACTGAAGAAACTGCAAAAAGGTGGGAATTTAAGGAGATGGGACCTGGATAAGCTGAAAGAACGAGAGGTTGTAGAGAGTGAGAGGTGGCATGAGCCCCCTCTCATATTTCTATCTTATGATTCTCCTCTCTAATTGCATGCGGTGAAAAGTTGCTATTCCTTCACACGCGGACTTCCCACGCAGCGTCTCTCGTCACCCGGGTGGTCCGGTGACAGGCGGGCTCTGCTAAGCCGATGGGTGTGAGGAAGTCGAGTGAATGCTTTGCAGACGCCGACATTGTCAAAAGACACGCCCGGAGGGGTCTGAAGTAGCGGCTGGGCTAGAGGTTCCGTTACTTCGCAGAATCTTAGCGATAACACTTTCTGGTGGGCTACCAGCGAGGCGTGGGAATGACTTGTGTACCCAGGCAGTTGTGGCGGGAAAATTCCCGCGCTTTCTGCAAAATTGTAACTGTGATTGGCTTGCTCAGGGCATAGCTCCGTGACGTAGCAAAATCAGCGCAGAAATTGGCGCCAAGAATCTCCATTGGTGGAATGATAGTGCTCCGGCAATGGAGTGGAATTTTCCGCCAGTTTTCGAGTTGCTGATTGGAACGTTTAACCACGGCCACTGTGGTGGGGGCGGGAATATTCGGTGTTCGGCCTGTACGGGTGCTCTGGGTAGTCAGCTCTCGCGTTTCGGTCGAGGACGTCGAAGCAACCAGCCATCGCCTGCGGTACGCCAGATCGTGTTCTTGCAGTTAAGAAGACAGTTTGGTAATGTATGTCCGCAGCACCGGCAGATAGGGATTTTCCTAGGTGATAATCAGAGCTCAGCAGAGCGCGCCTGTTCGTCTTTTTCTAACTTTGTTCTGTCTTGAGTAGCAGCAATTAATGTTGGGTTGGCTGTGTGTTTTCTCTTAAGATTTGAGTTGCAAGGAATTGGCTCCACATACCACTTCGTCATAATCCTCACAATCTAGTTTAGGGACAACTTCACATTCACAGCGTTTGTTTGAGTATCCACTTTGAGTCAATTTGATGTATTGTAAAGGTTTCAAGTGTTTTTGTTTATTATTTTGTGTTTAGTCTTAATAAATCATATTGTTATTTTGGACAAAACTTTCATTCTGTTAATCGGTAGAGCAACCCTATCATTCCTCACTATGTTAATGAAACCTTCGTTTATTTAATTTATTTATCAAATTAAATTATTGCAGGTGCCAAACTCTCTTCTACTCCACTGGCAGGGTTGATTAGAGTCAGTTCGCGTATTTTTTTTTATCCTTGTGCAACAGCAAAAGTCGGAGTTAGAATAGGGGGGGCTTAGAGCATTATTTACATATGTGGATTCTAGAAGAATTTAGTGTTAAATACACTTCTAGCCCCGGCACCTCGCATAAAATGGCGACCCTGGGCCTCGGATCTTTCCTGTGAATCTCTGATAAGCAAACAGGGATCTTAGTAGGAACATTCAATTTTTTTACTCTACTTTTTTTTAATGATTAATACCCAACTTGTTTTTTCTTGTAGTTGCGTGATTAGTTTTAAGTAGCGGCGCAGGATTACAGTTTTTGTTTTCAGTGTATATATTTTTTTTGTTCATTGTTTTTGTGTTTGTTGATGTGGTGTCCGTACCACATCGCACTTTGTCGGATTTGTGTGTGGTTTCTGTACCACATCAAATTGTGTTTATAATTACAGCGTTGGAACAGCGTTGTTGAAATTTTATGTCTATGTGTAAAAACACAGGGAGTAGATTATTTTTACTGTGTATTTTAGATAAATTTTGTTTCTCATGAATGATCACAAGAAGTAATTCACGACTATTAGTGAGCGAAGCTAAAACAAAAGTGGATACTATAATGGATAAGGGACACGTTACTGACGGGGATAGGTTCGGAGGTGAGATGGGCACATTTTTAGCAGGACAGGACGACAGGGTCATTGATGAGGACGGTGATTTGGACGCGATCTTAGAGCAACGTCGCGACCGTGATTATGATAGCGAGGTAGAGGATGAAACAGACACAGGCACACAGGTCGAGACGGCAGCAGAAGCTTATAAGCAAACGAACGAGAGCAGACAGGGGCCAGCTCGGTCACGTCAGAGCTCTAGCGCCCAGGTGTCCAGAGTTACATCGCCCATGTGTGACGAGGATCAAAAAGATGACATTAACCCAATACTGAGCTTCCTACGATCAATGAAAGAAGAAGATGAGAAACAGCGTAAGAAGGACACTCAGACTATAATTTCGCATATAGGGGAAATTCGTGGGGAATTACTAACAATAAAGAAAGAATGTGGAGAAGCAAAACAATTGTCAATGGTAGCACAAAAAGTAGCAGGCCTAGCCCAAACGGCAGCAACAGGGGCAATGAAAATCGCAAAAGTAACTTCTCAACTTGTAGGTCGCTTGCGACGTGCGACACAAGCCCACTCAAAATCCCTAGCGTTCTTAAAAACCCAAGGTAATATTGCGGTTACGAACATCACTAAACGAATGAAAGAAGTAGAGAGTCGGATAGCGAAACTAGAGCGAAACGGGCACACGAGCACTGCGCGTTCGGATACCAATGATGGAGTACACAGAATTGTGTCTCCGAGGAAAAGCCCACCGTGCTCTAGCCCAGTGACAGAGTGCAGAACTACCAATGCACACGCAGAAACACCTAGTAATAGCTCCAATAATTGTAGCCCACTTAGGAGAGTGAATTCTGAGTGCCACTGCCACTGTGATACAGAGGTAGCACATCACAGCTATCAGCAAGATAGATCAGGACACTCAGCAGACGTGCAAGTATCGGAAACGAGTGACAACACCCGTGCGAGGATCGGACAGGATTTTGATCACAATCACTTCCTGTCGATACTAAAATTCCAAAAGTGCAGAGATAATGGAGGGTCGATGCATCCCAAGAGCTGGGTGATGCAGTTTACAAACTCATTACCGTCATCATGGCCAACCCTGGCAAAATTAGAATTCATGTGTGGAAACATCGAAGGCCAAGCCGCAGAAAAGGTGCGGGATGTGGCAGCAACGTGTCAGACTTATCAGGAATTTGTTGATGCGTTCCTGGGGATCTACTGGTCAAAGGAAACGCAAGACAGGATTAAAGAGGAAATAATATTTTGTCCTGAACTGGAAGTGTCCGGGCAAAGGAGCGCAACCAAATTTTTTGATGATTTACTCAAGAAGAATCAATTTTTAGATAGTCCATATAGCAAGGGAGAAATCATCAAATTTTGTTTTTCCAAATTGCCTGTTAGGTATCAACAGACACTTGTCGGCAAGTGTGGATCTGACATAGAAGCATTCAAGAGTCTATTGCGCGAACTCGAAGTAGTCTTCGATAAACAAGACGCAAAGGACAGGAAGAAGGCGCAAAATAATAAATACCACGGGCCAGCAAGGGCAGACGACAAGAGATCGCATAATCGCGGTCGTCAGTTAGGAAATCAGGGTTACGGAAATCAAGGTTACGCAATTCAAGATTATGGAAACCAGAGACACGGAAACGAGAACGTTAGGGAACAGGATCAATCTAGACAAGGAATCTGGGACAGGAGGAATAACGAACGGCAAAGCGACCGTAACTGGAGACAGGGAAATCAAGGACCACAGGAGAACCAGGAGATTGAAAATAGACCTGCAAATCCTAATGCACGTCAGAGGAGGGGGAGTCTGACAAGGGATTGGCGCTAGTCCATACGACTCCACCACATCTCTCATACAAAGAAGTTCGTGGAATAAGTAGTAGTGTAAGTGGTGTACATAGTAGAATGGGCAAATACATGAACCTTGCTATAGTACTAGTGTAAGTGGTGTGCATAGTAGAATAGGCAAATATATGAACCTTTCTTCAGGGAACAATAATCGTTGCACTAATAGATTAAGATTGCTAAAGTATTAACACGCTGCGTTGTCTCGCCTAAAGATTTACTGCTGCTTGTGTTCGCGACTTCCAATGTCGATGGAGTAGGAGACACTACCTTTTCATGAGCAATGTTTTTGTCCTTTCCTGTCTGGTGTCCATGTTGAGGGATAATGATGAGTGAGGAGATGACGCACAAACGAGCGCATACAAGAACGTGCTTTTAGAAGCGTTCTGAGAAGTCGTGATACGCTCCATAGCGGCCACAACCAGTTAGTGAGACGTTCATACCTTTACTTGCAGGCACGCGTCAGTGCACTGCAAGATTGTGGTATTTTGCGTGATTTCGAGGATGAATATGGGCAGTATAGTTTTTTGCAGAGCTGCGCCAGCATCGTTGGCTTGCAAGTCGGGGTGAACCTGTGAGCGTTTGACTCCAATGGTGCCCTTGGGGCTAGACGGTAGAAATGCGGGCATAAAGCCTACCATGCCAATGTGACGGTTGGGGATTAAGCGTGCTGCTCGTGACTGTCACAGATGAATAACCAAGGAATTATACTTGGAAACGCGTGACATACTGTGTAGCTGATGTGTGGTGGGCGACGGAATCCTCAACAGGAACCAGTCCTGGCTTGGTCATATTACATTGCCTCTGGAAAGGTGTGCTTTGATCGAGAATACTGCATAACATAGAAAAAGAAGTTGCAACTATAAATTTATTGTCTTGTATAGCCATGGCTAACCCAGTCTCTGGAGTTTCAGTGAGGCGTAGTGAGAACTCGGAGGCCATGTCGTACGGCGCGCACATCACTGTCGTCAATAGCGGCGTGCAGCGAGACATCTCAGCGTAACAGGAATTATGTAAGAGTATTGTATAAGGTAAACAAACAAAAAAAAATAAATAAATAAAATAAATAAATAAATAAAAGGGAAAGTACGATATACTAGGATAAGTTAAACTGTAGGATTTAACAATAACTAGATTATTATTGTGGGGGTTTTCTACCACAAGTGTGGCGCGCGCCTGTTGAGATGCTATTTTTCAGGTCACCAAACCACAGACCCGAGATGGAGGGACGACGGGCGAGCGAAAGTATCATAGTTGCATGTTCCTTATAGCACAGTAAAACTTAGACCTGCATAACAACATAATTGAATTAAAAGACATAGAATGTAGATCGTTGGCAAATGGTAGTTAATTCTTGAGCATGTCTACTGTCGATCTATATAATTAATAGTAATATTAGTGCGGGTCCGCACATTTAGTGCTTCATCCAATATAGCGTCACACACCATGTACAATAGTGAGATCGGTCTCTACTCAAATATCAAGATAAATTATTTCCATGATTTTTGTTATGATAGCTACAGATAAATAACTATAAAATTAAAATTAGAGTGTCTGAAATGACAGACCATCAATGTATCGTGATGTAAATTTCTTATAACATAGAAGGTCATGGGGAAAAGTTAGGCATAAGATTTTTGTAAGAATTGTGCAGATGACGGGGATTGTGGCAATGCAGAGGCCAGCCGGAGGTCATCGGCTACCTGCAAGAAGAAAGCGTCAGCGCGCTACCTGACGTGAAGGGCGCGAGATCATCCGGTCCTACAAGCTGACAGTCACTGGGCTGTATACCTGAGGGATTACGCGGGATCCTCGCCGGGCCACAAGCGAAAGTGAGGCTGGCCGTTGACACTGACGCGCGACCCACACGCGACAGCCTGCTAGCTCTCCAGACGCGGCAGCCGTTTGGAGGGATTCCCTGTGGCAGACCACGTTGTCGTGAGTACACGAAGAAGATCACATATCGTGTCAGAACCTGCGCCCCATGTGCCTCAGGACAGAAAGGGACGCTATATACTCACCTGTTTGGATTTTTACAACTCACTAGCATTGGCCGATCTGCATACACAAAGCAGTATCGTGCCACACTAACAAATGTATGGTCTCATTTCTAACTTCTCCTCTCTATTAGAGAGCAGTTTTAGCAATCGTCGCTCCTAGTTCGATTCTGTAAGGATGACCTCACACACTAGTGGAGTCACTCCACGTGCCATCATCCCTCGTCGAACTGCAATATTGGGAAACATAAAGTACTGTCCAGCGAGAGAAGAAGCCTAGTCTAGTGATGTATCCCAACAAGTAGACCTCAGAGACAATTAATCGACATGAGGAGAGCCTATCACTGTGTCTTCCTACCATACTGCCGTCATCATATGCGTGGGTCTTGGTCCAATCTCAACAGAGTACTGCAGATGCTCCAGCATACCCTATTGCCGTTGCAACAACGTAGCAACAACACCCGACGTTTAGCCCTATGTGATGTCAGTAATGTGTAATTTGTGAAGTGCTTCGAATATTTCTAACAATGTGATTTAGTGCCTCATTCTCAGCACAGTCGTGAACATTGTGCAATGTGCATGCACAACTTGATGCCCCATAAACCTTGGTTTTTTTTCTTTCTTTTCTTTCTTAAATTTCTTTCTCTAGAGTTGTTTTTGTAATGTATGTTATACCTGGTATGTGGTTGTGTTTTACACTGTAATTCTTATTACAAATTACTGTATTGTTCTCCACACCATGTTTTTTTGTATTTTGTATTTATTGTTGTGTGTATGCAAACAGTGTGCCTGAAGTCCCCATAAACTGAAGCAGATACCACTACTGTCAATGTGAATGGACCATCAGTTCAGGGAACATTTTGTAAAGGTTATTCTTGCTGCAGGGAGACAGAATGAATCGGAGGTTGTAATTAGATTCTGAAAGCTCACAAAGAGATTGTTAACTTAAATAGTATCATGTGTGAGTGAGTTCAGGTTAGTTTCAGAATTCAAAATCTTGGGCAGTTAATTGCGGAGCACTCCAACTCTGATTGTAAAGAATAAATTGCTCCATATTTGGCTCACATGCCCGGGCCATATTTAGAGAGTGAATATCTGTGTGAATCGGTGTTTGGAAGGGGCTCCCTGGGTATGGATGTGTGATGTGAGTGTTAGAGTTCCATACTAAGAAGGTGAAGTTGGCTACATCATAAATAATCCTCCTTCTATGAGCTGCATTTTTCAGTTGCAGTGATTTTCTTTATAGAGTGCGGCATGTGGAGTCAGTTTGCAAGATTGTTCTTGGGCGATTGACTCACTACCTTGCTCCTAAGTGAGCCAACCGCTCACCAATTACAATCTAAAATGGCGTAGGGGCAATGAGAGGTGGCATGAGCCCCCTCTCATATTGCTATCTTACGATTCTCCTCTCTAATTGCATGCGGTGAAAAGTTGCTATTCCTTCACACGCGGACTTCCCACGCAGCGTCTCTCGTCACCCGGGTGGTCCGGTGACAGGCGGGCTCTGCTAAGCCGATGGGTGTGAGGAAGTCGAGTGAATGCTTTGCAGACGCCGACATTGTCAAAAGACACGCCCGGAGGGGTCTGAAGTAGCGGCTGGGCTAGAGGTTCCGTTACTTCGCAGAATCTTAGCGATAACACTTTCTGGCGGGCTACCAGCGAGGCGTGGGAATGACTTGTGTACCCAGGCAGTTGTGGCGGGAAAATTCCCGCGCTTTCTGCAAAATTGTAACTGTGATTGGCTTGCTCAGGGCATAGCTCCGTGACGTAGCAAAATCAGCGCAGAAATTGGCGCCAAGAATCTCCATTGGTGGAATGATAGTGCTCCGGCAATGGAGTGGAATTTTCCGCCAGTTTTCGAGTTGCTGATTGGAACGTTTAACCACGGCCACTGTGGTGGGGGCGGGAATATTCGGTGTTCGGCCTGTACGGGTGCTCTGGGTAGTCAGCTCTCGCGTTTCGGTCGAGGACGTCGAAGCAACCAGCCATCGCCTGCGGTACGCCAGATCGTGTTCTTGCAGTTAAGAAGACAGTTTGGTAATGTATGTCCGCAGCACCGGCAGATAGGGATTTTCCTAGGTGATAATCAGAGCTCAGCAGAGCGCGCCTGTTCGTCTTTTTCTAACTTTGTTCTGTCTTGAGTAGCAGCAATTAATGTTGGGTTGGCTGTGTGTTTTCTCTTAAGATTTGAGTTGCAAGGAATTGGCTCCACATACCACTTCGTCATAATCCTCACAATCTAGTTTAGGGACAACTTCACATTCACAGCGTTTGTTTGAGTATCCACTTTGAGTCAATTTGATGTATTGTAAAGGTTTCAAGTGTTTTTGTTTATTATTTTGTGTTTAGTCTTAATAAATCATATTGTTATTTTGGACAAAACTTTCATTCTGTTAATCGGTAGAGCAACCCTATCATTCCTTACTATGTTAATGAAACCTGCGTTTATTTAACTTATTTATCAAATTAAATTATTGCAGGTGCCAAACTCTCTTCTACTCCACTGGCAGGGTTGATTAGAGTCAGTTCACGTATTTTTTTTATCCTTGTGCAACAGCAAAAGTCGGAGTTAGAATAGGGGGGGCTTAGAGCATCATTTACATATGTGGATTCTAGAAGAATTTAGTGTTAAATACACTTCTAGCCCGGCACCTCGCAAGAGTTTCAGGGAAAGCATAAGGGAACAATTGACAGGAATCGGGGAAGGAAATACCGTAGAAGAAGAGTGGGTAGCTCTGAGGGATGAAGTAGTGAAGGCAGCAGACGATCAAGTAGGTAAAAAGACGAGGGCTAATAGAAATCCTTGGGTAACAGAAGAAATATTGAATTTAATTGATGAAAGGAGAAAATATAAAAATGCAGTAAATGAAGCAGGCAAAAAGGAATACAAACGTCTCAAAAATGAGATCGACAGGAAGTGCAAAATGGCTAAGCAGGGATGGCTAGAGGACAAATGTAAGGATGTAGAGGCTTGTCTCACTAGGGGTAAGATAGATACTGCCTACAGGAAAATTAAAGAGACCTTTGGAGAGAAGAGAACCACTTGTATGAATATCAAGAGCTCAGATGGCAACCCAGTTCTACGCAAAGAAGGGAAGGCAGAAAGGTGGAAGGAGTATATAGAGGGTTTATACAAGGGCGATGTACTTGAGGACAATATTATGGAAATGGAAGGGGATGTAGATAAAGACGAAATGGGAGATAAGATACTGCGTGAAGAGTTTGACAGGGCACTGAAAGACCTGAGTCGAAACAAGGCCCTGGGAGTAGACAACATTCCAATAGAACTACTGATGGCCTTGGGAGAGCCAGTCCTGACAAAACTCTACCATCTGGTGAGCAAGATGTATGAGACAGGCGAAATACCCTCAGACTTCAAGAAGAATATAATAATTCCAATCCTAAAGTAAGCAGGTGTTGACAGATGTGAAAATTACCGAACTATCAGTTTAATAAGTCACAGCGTCAAAATACAAACGCGAATTCTTTACAAACGAATGGAAAAACTGGTAGAAGCGGACCTTGGGGAAGATCAGTTTGGATTCCGTAGAAATGTTGGAACACGTGAGGCAATACTAACCTTACAACTTATCTTAGAAGAAAGATTAAGAAAAGGCAAACCTACGTTTCTAGCATTTGTAGACTTAGAGAAAGCTTTTGATGTTGTTAACTGGAATACTCTCTTTGAAATTCTGAAGGTGGCAGTGGTAAAATACAGGGAGCGAAAGGCTATTTACAATTTGTACAGAAACCAGATGGCAGTTATAAGAGTCGAGGGGCATGAAAGGGAAGCAGTGGTTGGGAAAGGAGTGAGACAGGGTTGTAGCCTCTCCCCGATGTTATTCAATCTGCATATTTAGCAAGCAGTAAAGGAAACAAAAGAAAAATTCGGAGTAGGTATTAAAATTCATGGAGAAGAAGTAAAAACTTTGAGGTTCGCCGATGACATTGTAATTCTGTCAGAGACAGCAAAGGACTTGGAAGAGTAGTTGAACGGAATGGATAGTGTCTTGAAAGGAGGATATAAGATGAACATCAACAAAAGCAAAACGAGGATAAAGGAATGTAGTCAAATTAAATCGCGTGATCCTGAGGGAATTAGATTAGGAAATGAGACACTTAAAGTAGTAAAGGAGTTTTGCTATTTCGGGAGTAAAATAACTGATGATGGTCGAAGTAGAGAGGATATAAAATGTAGACTGGCAATGGCAAGGAAATCGTTTCTGAAGAAGAGAAATTTGTTAACATCGAGTATAGATTTAAGTGTCAGGAAGTCCTTTCTGAAAGTCTTTGTAAGGAGTGTGGCCATGTATGGAAGTGAAACATGGACGATAACTAGTTTGGACAAGAAGAGAATAGAAGCTTTCGAAATGTGGTGCTACAGAAGAATGCTGAAGATAAGGTGGGTAGATCACGTAACTAATGAGGAGGTATTGAATAGGATTGGGGAGAAGAGAAGTTTGTGGCACAACTTGACTAGAAGAAGGGATCGGTTGGTAGGACATGTTTTGAGGCATCAAGGGCTCACAAATTTAGCATTGAAAGGGCACCGTGGAGGGTAAAAATCGTAGAGGGAGACCAAGAGATGAATACACTAAGCAGATTCAGAAGGATGTAGGTTGCAGTAAGTACTGGGAGATGAAGAAGCTTGCACAGGATAGAGTAGCATGGAGAGCTGCATGAAACCAGTCTCAGGACTGAAGACCACAACAACAACAACGTTGCATTGGAAGAAATTTACGGCTCTTCAAAAAAGTAATCCTTTAACTGTGTTACCCATTGTATTAAATGTAACGTTTACAGCATTTGGCACGGAAATGAAGTGAAAGCTAATGAAAAGCGAATGCAAAATATTTGTAGAGTTGAAAGGTTACAGTACAGCCCAACACTGAAAATAGGTACAACATTATTGGTTATTCTTGTCAGAACAACATATTTTTTGTAATAATAACTCAATTTCACTTAATACCCCGAAGCCGGATACCAGTGTAGGAAAGAAGAACAATTTATTTATTTAATTGATCACATGTGCACTCCCACAAAAGAAATCCCTACATCCAATTTGGTGAGATCTGTGGAATGAATGAATGTATGGTCGTCTGCTAACTGCAGATGGGGAATGTGCAATATATGATCATCTTTGAGACGGTCCTTTGGTCACCTTTGGTGGAACCAAAGAGATGAATTTTACCTGAGCTTTGAGTGCCTGAAATGTGGCTGACCAATACGGTAGCATGGTGCTCCCCCACTTCGGCGGGGGTGAACGGTCATGTTTCAGCACTCTGGATCTTGTGTTGGTAAGACCTGCCTTAGGTGTGCTCCGTAAAGACAAGAGAGTGGAGAGAATGGTATGCATGTGGAATACTTAAGAGTAGTTTAGAATAATAATTCCTCTATTTCAGGAACTTTTGAGGGGAGAATTAAATGACAGGGAGGTAATATTAAGGGGATTGTAGTAATCTTCGGAAGTGACCAACGGTCACAATGAAACCACGTGTAGCAATGAGTTGAAATACTTGCGAGTGCTAGTACTAAGCTAAAATACTTCCGAGTGCTAAAGTTAAGCTAATTTACTGGCGTGTGTACTATAAGTTGGAAATAATTAAGAAATGGCGTGTGCAGGACTTGAAATTAGAGACGAGTACTTCCATGTGGTAGTACTGTGTGAGTCTCAATCTGTGTATGAGACAAAGGATAAGGAGAAGTACTCGTCCATGGTATCAGTTGAGGACTCGCGTGTGTGATGAATACGTTCTTAACGTTACTTTGCGTGTTATGTTTCCGTGTGACGCAAGATTCAAATTCTAATATTCTGAGAGTGAAGCAAGGCGAGTCAGCCGTCTATCCAGCAACGCCACTTGGCTTGCATTGCACGGGAAGACCTGCATATATCCTCCAGAGTTCGTAGTAGGAAAGAAAAGCTACGAAGTGGGGCAGTGTCGTGTGAAACTGCGATGAATACTAATTGAAGTGGGAAAGCTGAAAGCGATGTGACTCTAACGTTGTGACTATTCTTTGTGTTGTATTCTATGTTGCCAGTGTGGTGTATTTCATGTAATTTAAGTATGTGTGGTTTGTATGGGAAGGTAGCAAGATAGGTTCAGAGGCAGTGGGTTATGCATGTTCCTTTTTGTACCGCTCGGTCTGGAGGAAATTTTCGTAATGATGGGTGTGAGAGTCGAAGTGTGAGATATAGCAAAAGATCCACCATCCTATCCAGAAAGTGCACTGTAGTGTTAGATCATTGCGAGACTATAAGATAGAGAATCACCAATGTAAAGCCATGCCCACTGGACGGAGTTTCTCATGTGCAGTTGTTGTATAAAATGTAATGGTGTGTTTAGTTTATCTTTGAATCATAATAGAATTTATCGGAATAAAAAAGATAGTGAAAATAAAATGATTGGTGGTCTTGTTCTTCGAATAGTGTGTAATAATGATACCCAGGATTTATAACGTGTGCGCCATTCACATTCAGTGCGATGGCCACGTGTTGATCAAAGCCGTTGGGTAAGAAAGAAAATGTGGTGTTGCCAGAGCGTAGTGAACAATCAGAGTTGTGTAAATTACTAATAGTCAGATGTACGTTATCCGTTTCCGTTGCGTAATATTCAAACAAGAGAATAATTTGTAGCTTAATTGTGGGTACTAGAGCTCATAATCAATCATTGATGTTGCTCAAGAAATAAGAATAAATCCACTCGCTTGGCAGACCACTCATCTTGCAGGCCTGACTGCTTGATGCCATACTATGAGCAAGGCAGAGTATAAAAAATTGGGAATAAGGCTTGTATTACCTAGCGATCAGTGGAGCACGATAGTAATGGTACGGTGACAACAGAAGAATGAAGTAGTAGAACGCTCCTGGAAAAGCGGAAAGATGACGCAGAGGAAGCAGTTTCTGACAAAGGTATTTTGGTCCGTTAGCTTATACAGACGATGTAGACAAAGAGAAAAAGAAAAAGGAGGAACATTGAAGCATTTCAAATTTAGTGCTGAAGTAGACGTTAAAAAATCATGTGGACAAATAAAGCATGAAATAAAGAAGGACTGCAAAGTAGTTCCCGGAAGACTAGTGTCTGATGAACGTACCTGTTAATGGCGCACAGAATAACGCATCACAGAACAACGAACGTAATAATGAGTGAGGCGGCAGACATACCAGATGTAATGACAAAGATTACGCTATTAGTGGTACAGAGTTTTGAAGACGCTGGCTGTTACAGCATGCACAGTTTGGGGATTAAGCATGAGACGAAGACAGCATCAAATAACCTTCATGAAAGAAGCACATTAAAAATTTAACACAAATTTAGAAAATTAAAAATTTACTCATTCCCCAGCGATATATTTCCGATGGCTGGGTGGTGTGTGGTAGAACGCATTAGGGGAGAACATTGTGGGTAACACTCCAGTAGGAGCGCGGAATCAATAAAGTGAATCGGTCTCATAATAAAATTACAAAGTCTCTCAATTTTTCTGAGTGGTACGAAATTAATTCCACAAAAGCTGTTAGCAATTTTACATCATAGCTTCCATTTTTACTGTGCTGTTCGTGCGAGCGCTTTTGCAAGTATTACTCATTTCATTTACCAGCTGTACCGAAAAGATAACAAAGGAAATTAACCGACATGGCGCAGCCAAAAATAGGTACAAGTCAGGGGATTTAAGAGTTCACAGAAGAATCTAAACTGCCAAACTACCTTTTATTCATGCAGGTAACTCGAGATGAAATTAAGGAACTTTAAAACTCAGCAGGCGCCCAATGCAGCTTTTTATCTACGCATTAGATTCTGTTTATGTATTATCCGGCGATACCTGTTGCTTAATCGAGACTAGCGATGAACGGGAAGAACCGTCCGATGTAATGGGAAATCATAATTTAATGTCGTACTTCGCGTTTTCTCCACAGTGTGAAGAAAATTGAGCTGGTGGTGAATAATGATAAAGACAAATATCTCGTGGTCACGCCGTCAAGCTCTCCTTCCAATGTTGCTGACGGACGTACCTTTGAATGAGTTCAAGAATTCGAGTACCTGGGTTGCATACTGAATAATAACAGTGAATTTATGGAAGAATTGCACCAACGAATAATAAATGCGAATCGCATGTCGTTTAGCACAGAAGAGTCAGGGCCAACTGTTCAAAACACTAGTACGAAACGGTTCAAATGGCTCTAAGTAGTATGGGACTTATCATCTTAGGTCATCAGTCCCCTGGACTTAGAACTACTTAAAACTAACTAACCTAAAGCCACCACTCACATCCATGCCCGAGGCTGCGACGATAGCAGCAGCGCTGTTCCGGACTTAAGCACCTATAACCGCTCGGCCACAGCGGCCGGCACTGATATTTCCCGAGGTTGGCTTCTGTCAAGTTTGTCTTCTTCTTTAAGTTATTACTGTCAGCACTTTTTAGCCATTACGTATTAAACTGACAGTTTGATAATACACACGTCAGCACCTGCCTCTCTTGGAAATGAAATTATTACACGCCTCAAGAAGTCTGAGTGTATGTCGCCTGCCTCATGTGTTTTGCACACTACTGGTATAGTTTTATAATGGAAGGTCTTAGCAACCATCGCCATAGTTCTGAGTGAATGTCGTTCACTTCAGTGGCCTTGATTCGGCTTAAGGTGTTGGGATAAATTCTCGTCACAACATCAGATCACCCATCTCATTGTAATGTACTTTTATATTTCTTATTAGGTTTCCGTCGTACTGCCCTTCAATACATTTTTCCTCTCTTAGCATTCTAGCATTCCATTCTTTGCTTAGTACTGGATTTCCATCTCAGCTCTTAATATTCGTACTTTTTTTTTGCGAAGATCTCTTTAATTTTTCCTACAGGCGACGTTTATTTTTTCGTTAGTCATACACTCTTCTGCAGATTTACATTTCTCCTCTACTCATTTTGCGTTGTATGTAATGCCTATATTCCCTTTTGGCTGCTTCACTTGCAGCATATTTTCTCCTTTCATCAGTTAAATTCAATAATACCTCATACGTTATCCAAGGATTTCTACTAGGTGTGAGTGAGCTGGCTAGCTCTGAGCACTATGGGACTCAACTGCTGAGGTCATTAGTCCCCTAGAACTTTAGAACTACTTAAACCTAACTAACCTAAGGACATCACACACATCCATGCCCGAGGCAGGATTCGAACCTACGACCGTAGCAGTCGCGCGGTTCCGGACTGAGCGCCTAGAACCGCTAGACCACCGCGGCCGGCTGTGAGAGAGAATACCAGCATTATTTAATCATACAGTACAGTTGTCTGTAAGGCCTTATTGGTTAATGTTACAGTGCCACCTAGGTAAATCATCCAGAATATTGTCGTCTCATATCATAGCGGTTAGATAAAAAAATATTTTATTAAATGCTCTATCAACACACCCTTTTGCCAAGATGGCTAAATTAGTTCTAAGTAAAGTTTGTCTTTAAAGGCGGCATCA
Source organism: Schistocerca serialis cubense (assembly GCF_023864345.2). Taxonomy (NCBI): domain Eukaryota; kingdom Metazoa; phylum Arthropoda; class Insecta; order Orthoptera; family Acrididae; genus Schistocerca; species Schistocerca serialis. The sequence continues at coordinate 161,096,520 of NC_064638.1, read as the reverse complement.
TCCTACATAGATTTACTGTAACGGAATGTTGCAGCTGAAGGCCCTGATAGATAACTCAGAGGGACGTATTATGAAAAATGCACAATTCTGCCGTACTGTAATGCACAAATAAGGAGTCGGTCTAAAATCAGTAACCTGTATACAAAATTTTCTTAACTGTTCATAGCTGCCATACTCCACTGTTGTTGCTAGTCTTGCATTAAACTATTATCTTCTGATGTAACACCCTCAAGGGCCCTCAATATTTTGTTTATAATTAAATTGCATAGAGAAACAAACAGAAGGAGTGAAAAAAGCTAAAAATTAATAGCAAAAACATGTTAGTTGTTAAGTACTGAAATTTGAATACTGATTTTTTGTATGTTCCCAAGACCTGTATTACTCTATTAGCCCAATTAAAATCCGGCAGTATTCAGCTGGCATCCAACTCAGTCAAATCCGGCACTTCTTGATGTGCCACACCTGTTAGACTGTGCTATCACGAGGACGCAGTTATATCTTTCATTGTTTTGCTCTCTTTTTTCTTATGAAGTAATTTTATCTCAGACATATATTGGAATATGTATGTGTTGAGTAATAATTTATGTAAAGGTAATTTTATTTTCTATTTCAAACTCATCGTCCGTTGCGATGGTACAAAAACAAACGTCCGGTTTATCCCACGGCATGATTTCTTAACCTGTACACTAAGGGTACGTCACAAAGAACTTATGTAAAATCGTTAATTTAAGATTACAGCTGCAGCAGCGAAACATTTTCGTAAATTTTGTAACGTTGCAACTCTGAAGATGGCAGCTCAGCCCTGCCGAAACTAGTAACACAGTGTATGTACATAGGATCAAGGCAATAAGGACTTCATATCTGAAGCTTTTTTTACTTTTAGAAGTAGACCCATACGTCTAAAGGATCATTTAGTAAGACACATCCCGAGTCGACAGTTTGAAGATGGATGGAATTGTTGGAGTAAAAATTGTAGAGGGAGACCAATGCTTGACTACACCATGTAGAATGTAGGTGGCAGCAGTAATGCAGAGTTTATGCGGTCTGCAGAGGACAGAATAGCGTGGAGAGCAGAATCAAACCAGTCTCTACTCTCAAGACCACGTCAACTGCTTACACTGCACCACTGCTCTGTGTACGGGTGTCACATGTAGAATGGTCAGTACTGAGGGATATGTCAGAAACGCTCATTTGAAACAATTAAATCCGTGTAGACATATGGCCCACTCCGAACTGTTTCTGAGACAGAACACACTTAATGGACGTTGGTATTTATTTTCTGTATTATTCAATGCGTTGTCAGGTTTACAAATCTGCAACAGTTCCTAAATGTTACAACGTTCCACTTATAGATTATCAATTGAAAAAATACTTGTTTTTAACACATTGTTGTATGTGTCACCTTAGAGGAGGAGGAGGAGGAGGAAATTTGTGTTCCACGTCCCGTCGACAAAGAGGTCTTTAGAAACGGAGCACAAGCTCGGATTGGGGAAGGATGGGGACGAAAATCGGACGTGCCGTTTCAAAGGAACCATCCCGCCATTTGTCTGAAGCGATCTAGGAAAATCACGGAAAATCTGAATCAGGATGGCCGGACGCTGGTTTGAACTGGGACTGTAGATATTTTTAAAAATATCGGGGAAACGATATATCGATATTTAAAGTATTATCATCGGCCTCCGATACATCCAAAAACGTTATCGATGTACCGACGTATCGATGGAAAAAATATCGACGTACCGGCCAAAAAAAGAAAATCGGCTGCACGTTGTAAGTACACTGTCAGTTTTAGAGCTGTATACTTAAGTATTGATGTATTATTAGATATTCTGTGCATCAGCCAACAAGCAGCCTGTTTATCTTTCTTAGAGCAAGAATTGAAAGGAAAACGATGCAAATTCACGCTCCGCATTAACCATTGTGCTAACGATGATAACTGCAGGTACCTGGCACAATAAAAGGTGTCCGGAGGGTACGTCGTTTGGTTTTCTCACATATCGGATTTGCCTGGAACACTTCATGCCCCCTGTTTTTTCATTTCTGCAAACACCAGCGGCCTAGGAGTCGTAGTGTCAAAATTGCGTAGTAGAGTTAATCATTACTGTTTCTGCTAGTAGCTGCGAGCGCCGATTACGTCATCATTTCCTCTCAAGGATTTTTTAATATCCCACCGTCAACTTCAGTGCGTTTGTGCACTCTTGGCAGAACATATAGCGTTGCTTGTCTGCTTGCCTCTGCACATTCCCTAATGAGGGGAGCAGCGTCCATGATGTGACCAAGCAGTTCATCTTGCGTATTCACCTTCCGTTTGTACAGCTCACATTTACTCCAACCCCCTAAAAAGAATGTGATGGTGTAAGGTCTGGCGATCTTGGTGGCCAGTTAAGTGTACTACCACGACCAGTCCAACGATTAGGGTAAAAGCGGTTAAGATGTTCCCTCACACGTCTGGTAAAATGTGGAAGCTCTCCTTCATGCTGGAAGTTCCTTGCAGTCCGCTGGCCAAGGAACGTCCTCAAGATGTTGAACAAACAAATTGTCCACAAAAATGCCAGTAATTATGTCTGTCATTCCATCTTCTAAAATGACTGGAGCTTTCAACACGTTACCGATAATGCCGCACCAGACATGGATCGAAAAACTAATATGAAAAACGATGATCCACTGTTGCGTGTGGATTTTCCTTTGATGATTGTTACACATGTCTCTGACTCCATTCCGTGTAATCGTTGCCTCATCAGTGAATAGTGTTAATGAAAACAAAAGATGATTGTCATTTAACCAGTGACAAAATTTAAGTCGTATGGCACAGTCGCGCCGATGTGAAGATTGTGGACACGCTGTATGTGAGACGGGTTTTCCGCATGTGACGTTCACCATACACGTGTTCGTGGGACATTGACACGTGCAACGAGAAACCCTGTGCTGGCGTCTGGACTAGGCTGCATCATTTCATCAACGTGTTGCTGTTTCTGCACAAGTTCTTGAACTATACGTTCAGAAGAATAATGGTAACTTGGAAGAATATGTGTTTCACGCAATGTGCTGTGAAAATTATGGAAACGCTCTACGAGCAGGAATTCGACGTGTCAGATAGCGCCGAAAACAATCTTCGACAACAGCAGGACTACTACCATCGCAGAAGCCGTAAACATACACCACAATGCACATTCTTCAGTAGTGTAGATGTGTGGCATTTTAGGTAGCGCGTGTACATACATAGTCAATCGATGTTTCTCTCCGATACACTCTGAATGTCTCGCACTACTTCACTCACAAAACACCATGAGCAGCTGAGCGTTCAAAAGTCTAGTTTTAACCGCAGAAAGATATCCCGAGCAAAGAGATTGGAAGCAATGAGGTACTTACGGCCTAGAAAAACACATTAAGGTGGATGGGTAGATAAGGCACATACGCTATCCATTAGCCCAAAAACATATGTACTTCAAATGTATTTTGTCTCGGAAACCATTCGGAACAGGGCATGTGCGCACATGACGTTTTGGCTTCAAATAGGTGTTACTGTCGTATCTCAGAATATAGACATCCTGTAATACACAATCCCTTCTACTTCTTTTGAAAACTAGTGTTTTTACTATTTACAGATTGTTTTGCGGATCTCTCTAAATTGTTTTTGCTTCATTGTTCCAGGTTTCAACGTGCCATACACAGTGGTAACAAGAGATGCAGTATTCATCGTTATCGTGACCACCGTATCAAGATTAGCAGCCTATGTGACGTCAGAAATAAACACTCAAAGTAGTCACAAGTTATTAAAGTTGTGCAACGAGAATCAGAGTGTGCTGCAAAACAGGAAAATCAGCTACTACCAGTACACCAAAGGGAGTAGCTCCCCAAGCTGTTAAAGCTGCAACGCTCTAGTTAATTGGGCTTCGCTTGACTGTAGGGAAGGTCGCACGTCTCTCTCACACTGTGAATGGCTCTAATTACACATCAATCGCTTTCTTGTTGCAGACAGACAGATAATTGAATTCCCGATGGTACCTTTTGTGATTGTATCCCGGCAAATAAGTTCATAAAATGTAATTGCGGAACGCACGTGAGCACAGCAGATTCGAGGGCGAACGAAATTCGAAACACAACTGTATGCTTCCAGCTACAATTACCGTTTATACCGGTTCAATAAAGAGGAAGCTCAGCTAGTATTACAAAAGTTTAGCATATGTTTAGTTCTTTATTTATCAGATTGCGAAAAATAAGAGTGGCTAAAGAGGATGTTGGCCATCGTTTCGTAGTATAAAACAACCTTGGAGGCTGCCAGGAGTATTTAAAACATCGTTCACGTCGGTATCATCTACCTCATGGGTTCGTTCTTCAGGTCTGTTCTAGAACATGAGACAAAGGGTCTTCTCAGAGATTTTCTGCCGGCGGCTCTGTATTCAATGGCTAGTTTTCCTTTACTTTCAGTGACCGTGTGAAGGATGTGGTTCAGCAGTTTGCGACTAAATTCTCCAATTTTTTTCTAGTATCGACAAGATCATCAACTCTCTTCGGTTGTCCTCATTACGAACGTAATCGTGTCTGTTACAATCATTGATTTCTTTCAGACTTGATGCCTTTGGCATGAAGTTGTGACTCATGTTGCCTTAGACCAGGGCCGCACAAGGTGCATGCACCGGTGCATCGCACAGTGCAGAGTGCAGACGACGGCGGCGCTATGTTGACGACGGTGCAGACCCCCCCCCCCCCCCCCCCCCCAGGCTTTGCACAACAGCGATGCCACTCACTTCCTTAGCTTGTGTTGCTCGCGCCGCCTGTCTCGACCTGTTTCAAAGCTTATACCCTGTTGTCTTTGTCATTGCCAAATACTAATATACACTAGGTGGAGGGCTTAGTTTGGTGTACCGGTACAAAAGACATTTATACAATAACTGTAATGGTAACAATTTTAAATTTGGTTTCAACACAAATGTATCTTCCTATCTGCTCTTTATTTTATTTCCAATTATGCTACTAAGATCTGGAACAAGAGATTGGCTGACAGCAATTCTGAGAGAATTTTTTAAATTACAATTAGAAATACTCGCACCCAGTCTAGTTTTTGTACAAGACAAAACAGAAAAAAAAGTTTCACACACACAAGTGGAACCAAACATAGAAATAATCTTCGCTGATTCTCTGTGTAACTTGGAAAATTCTTCCTTCGGCAAATTCTGGTAGAATTGGAGCAAACCTTTTGTATTGTAAAACACATCCTTTCGGTGAACATCGCTTTGCAAATAAATTAGTTCCAAATGTAAATCTGAAGGCGCACTTTCAATATCCATCGAAAAAGGTTTCACAAAAACATCGAGAACTGGCTGCAGGTAGGTAATTTCCTGAAACAATAACAAAGCCAATGTTAATAAATGAAAGTAATGTAAGCCGTTGTTTAGAAGTACTAAAATGCGATAGATTTTAATAAACATGTAATGTGTACTATTGGTTTTAATTTAATGTTACACTTGCATATGTAACGCAGTCTCCTTTATTTAGCTGTATGTCATATACCGACACATTACCTGGAATGGGTCGTTAAACGCATTTTCACGGGATTGTAGCACCTCGACGTATTTTTCAAAGCGCGTTCCTTGCTGCACAGATGCTGTCAAACAAAAACATAATACCGTTTTGATTAGAGCAGTTATAAAAATCAGGCTGTTTTAATAAAGGTACAATTTATATCTCGCTTACCTAGTTCAGGAAAGTGTTGCGTATATTTCTCTGAAAGGTTGTTTTTGAGGAGCTTCAGTTTATACCGGAAAGCGTTTGTTTTGCTGATCATATCGTTGATGAGATTGTTTTCTTTTTGGAGTTTCAGACTTAAATCATTTAGGAGAGCCATAATGTCTGCTAAAAATCCTAAATCAGCTACCCATTGAGGGTCATGAAAAAGTGGTCCGGACGCCCTTTGCTCTCCAAAAACTGAGCCACAGTGAGGCGTAGTCGAAAAATTCGGGAAATCACTTTCTCTTTGCTCAGCCAGCGCACCTCAGCGTGGTAGGGAATATCTGGACACTCCTCTTCAAAGGAAATCAAAAATTCTTTGAACTGACGATGAGTGAGTCCATGAGAACGAATGTAGTTCACGATACGCATCACTACCTTCATCACATCTTGAAGACCGATAACTTTCGCACAAAGAGCCTCTTGGTGTGCAAAACAATGAACGGAAGGTAAATTCGACATGTTAAGTTTTTTCCGCAGTAGGCCAATAAGCCCTTTTGCTTTACCGCACGTTGCTGGTGCCACGTCTGTGGTTACGGAAAACAGCTTTTCCCAAGGGAGTCCTATTCTTTCAGCTGCCATTTCAACAGCTGCTAAAATATCCGCCCCTGTAACAGTGTCCTTCAACGAAATCATATCCAGTAGCTCTTCCGTTACGCCGGCCGGGGAAGTTCTAGGCGACTGATGACCTCAGAAGTTAAGTCGCATAGTGCTCAGAGCCATTTGAAACATTTCTTCCGTTACATGTAGGTCGTCGTCAATGCCACGCAAAAATATTGCTAACTGAGCCGTGTCGTTAATATCCGTGGACTCATCAAGTGCGATGGAGTACGCTAGGAAGTTTTCAATTTTGGCTGCCAGTTGTTCATGCAAATTCTCAGCAATGTCGTTGATTCTCCGATGTATTGTCATTCTGGAAAGTGGTATTCTGCTGTACGCGGGAGCTAATGTGGGATTCATTGTCTCTACTACGTCCAACATAATGTTTTTTATTAATGGCCCGTCCACAAATGGCCTCCCAGCTCTTGCTAAACGTAGAGCAACTTTGTAACTAGCTCTGAGAGTCCTTTCGCAACACCCCTCATCTTGTTCACCCTAAAGTAGAGAAAAAAAGATATGTTAGAAATAATTTATGTGAAAACGAAAATTAAGGAATCCAAACAAATGTTATTTCGTTTCGCATGACCTTTAACCAAAATATACATGCTAAAGTACTTGCAACAAACCTCGTTTGTAGATACAGAATTCTCTTCTGCAAGAGTTTGCAACTTCCGTAATTCTTCCTCTCTGGTATCCCCTGTTATATCACTATACTTTTCTGAATGCAATTTGCCGTAGTGCCTTTCAATAGACGATTTTCTGACACACGTAATTAGTGTACCGCAGATTATACATTTGGCTTTATCGTCACAACGCACAAAAAAGTAGGAGAGTCCCCATTCCGGTTTAAATTGACTTTCGGCAATTTTCCCTTTTTTTGGAGCACATGGTTCCATTATTCCGGTAATTGTCTTGCGCTTACGTATTCCAATGTTGACTAAGCCGTCTGGCAGCGCACAGCGTCGGCCTCACCTAGCAAGCCGAGTTGAGGCGGAGTATGCCGAGTTGAACCGATGCACTGTGCAGGCACTCGCTGCACCTCGCTTTGCACGCGTGCGGTTTTCCGTGTTTGTGCGGCCCTGCCTTAGACGATCCGTACTTGGCTGCAATACAGAAGAATTTTTGTGGCCACCATTGTGTGTTCAATCTTGATCTTTGTGACGTAGTATTTTGGACAGTGTTCTGCTTTTGCCACATGTCAATGAGAAACAAGCTCATTTTTCTCAAGTGGCTCTGAGCACTATGGGACTTAACATGTGAGGTCATCAGTCCCCTAGGACTTTGAACTACTTAAACCTAACCAACCTAAGGACGTCGCACACATCCATGCGACCGTAGAAGTCGCTCGGTTCCGGACTGAAGCGCCTAGAACCGGTCGGCCACCCCGGCCGGCTCACTTTTCTCTTCAGGTGTCTAGGAGCTATTTATATGTGATAATGTTGCCTTGTTAATTACCAATTTTGACATTTCTTCGAGAATTGTGCCACCAAAGTATATTTTTGATCTTCCAGTTCCCCTCACTTGAAGTTTAAGCCTCAGATTTTTTTTCTTTTTGAGTTTTGCAGTGGTCTGCTTTGGCTATGTTGTACAGCAGATTTCTATAACTAATCTTCACAATAGGCTGTTACAGCCGAATTCTCACCAACGAGTAAGGCTTCATGCAGCTGGAACTGAATGCCTATTGCATACAGGGTGATTCCATGATGATTTTACAAACCTTCAGGGATGATGGAGAAGGGCAAATGTATCAATTTGAGGTAAGGAGCCGTGGTCCGGTAACGAACGAATCGAAAGTCATGAGCGAAAAACGTTTTGATTTGTCTGACAGTGGACGTTCTCTACTGCAAACTCTCAGCCTTCCATATTTTGTGAGAAGGTAGTGTGGACTGAAACAACAATAACTTGTTCGGTAACCATGGGCTCTGGAAAGAGCCTTCTAAGAGCTGTGAGCACTTGTTCGGTAGAAGTCACGTGTTTCAAGTAGCATAGGTGAACAATTGCTCCTAGCTGCTAAAGTATGCATTTTAGAGCCCATGTTTACTGGATATTTTTTCCTTGTTTTGGTCCGCACTGCCCCCTCCCGAAATACGGGAAGCAAATAGCTTGCAGAAGAGAGATTTTTGTTTATAGCTTTGGACTCGGTCGTTTCTGTGCCGGAGTCCTTTACTTCAAGTTGATACATTTACCCTTCTGCATCATCCCTGAGAGTTTGTAACATCCTCACTGAATAACCCTGTATATTGCTTTCCATTTCTCCACCATGTCGCCTTAATACAGAGTCATTGAAAGCAGGCAGGCATCTACCTTGGTTAGTTACCATAAGCATTATGTTCCCGTCTTGGGCAATTCTTAAGAGAATAGAGATGTATTACTACAGACTCTTAACTACTAGCACCAGGTGTTACGGAAAGCCTTTACCTTGGTAGTTAAAAGCAATTATTTTTACCATTACGTAATGTTGCTGTGTGGTCTGTGTAGAGAAGACTGATAGCCTTCCTGTTTTGAACTCATGAAATTCGGTCTTGACGGCAGAGTGACGGCCATGACTTTGTGGAACGTTTCACCTGCGTCCGCAACAGCTCTTGAGACAAAGTATGTACACAGGATGTATCGTAATTAAGAGCGAAAACAGACAGATTTTAAAGTATACAGCGCAAAAATGTTCCTATCTAAGCACAAAAAATGCCAATATGTTTCTGTTTATTTAGAACTCTGACTAAAAATGGGCGTACTTCATTCCATCATTCTAGCTTCCTCGGCACCTTTAAAATTTTTCCCAAAATCTTTGGCATATGAACCTATCAGCGTTTTCTTTTCTTTTTTCTTTTTTTTTTTTTTCAGCCAACTCACCTCAAACTCCCACTCACTCACAGCAACTAGCCCATCGCTGTAAGTCGCTAATGCCCACCCAGTCACAGTTTTCCTTTCTCACTCACTCATTCAGCCAAACTTATTATCATTATCTCTTTGTGTCTCTCTACCACTGTCTCCTGCGTCACAGCTACAGTTCCCTTCGTTCTGTCCTGCTACTATAGTCTCCCTCACCGTCTCTCTCTATCTTTCTCTTACTAGTAATCTATCATTCCTTTCTTGCTAATGCTTCTGCCTTTTCTTTCTGTAACTATCTCACCGTATTCATTGTCATATACTCTGTCTCTCATTATCAGTGGCTCTCACTCATCCCGGGTTCGATTCCCGGCGGGGTCAGGGATTTTCTCTGCCTCGTGATGACTGGGTGTTGTGTGATTCCTTAGGTTAGTTAGGCTTAAGTAGTTCTAAGTTCTAGTGGACTGATGACCATAGATGTTAAGTCCCATAGTGCTCAGAGCCATTTTGAGCTCTCACTCATTTCCACTTTGCCGCGCGGGGTAGCCACGCGGTCTTGGCCGCCTTGCTACGGCTTCCCTCGTCGGAGATTGTGTGGTGGGTATGTGTTTTTTTCTTAGTGTAATTTAGTTTAAGTTAGAATAATAAGTGTGTAAGCCTAGGGTCCGATGAACTCAGCAGTTTGGTCCCATAGGAACTTACCACAAAAAGTTCCACTTTCTCTTTCTCTATATTCCTCCCCCCTAGCACTGATCTTTTCCTGGCATTGTTCTGTCATTGTCGACTATGTTTCACTGCCATTGTGTTCCTCTTTGTCTCTCACACTGCCATTGTCCCCTACGCTCTTTCTCTAACACCGCTCCTGTCTACTATCTTCCAGTGTTTATTACTTTTCGGTCTCTTTCCCACTACTACCGTGTCCTCCTCTCTCAGCATAAAAAACGCCAATATATTTCTTGCTAAAATTTTTGGGAAAATTTTTAAATGTGTCGAGAAAGATAGAATGGAGCAGCTGGTACGCCACTTTTCAGTCAGAATATTTTAAATAAACAGGAAAATATTCGCATTTTTTTCTGCTCCGGTAGCAACATTTTTCCACTGGTTTCCTTCTTTTTCCTGCTGCAGGAAGTTATTTGACTACTATGATAGGAAATCTGTTGGTCAGTAAAATTTAGTTTACTTATGTGAAACAAAACTAACGCAAAACTAATTTTACATCTCATACCGGATTTAGCGAGCAAAAAAGTTTTGCATATGCTTCACTGCTACAATATGAGGTTTCTATTTGATAAAGGAGACACTTTACACCATATTCCCTTCTATGTCACTTTATAAATATAGTTTTCTCGTCACACCGGATTTTACGTGCTTATTTTACGTGTACGAGTAGGGTGAGTATGAACCTGTGTATCTCGGAAATGGATAATGATCTGAAGAAAATTTCCAAGATTTTTCGAGATCAGGATCTCAGGAATACACCGTAAAAATTATAACCATTTGCTGCGAATATCCATGTCGGAATCTGCGTCTGGGTTTTCCTACGAAAAAACAGGTTTTTGGGGTGTTTCTCGATAACAGGTAAAGATTTTGAAAACCCCGGAATGGGTCTTGTAGATAAATGCCTAGAGAAAAACCATTAAAATATAAGCAATTTTCTGCACTTACTTATTATTTATATTTCTCTTCATACCGGATCGTAGGTGCAGAAGTGGAATAACGTTGAGCCTCTGAGTGTTGGAAACGCCTAAAAGATTATCTGATGCTATCCACAGCGAAAGTGAGGGAGAATTACAGGTTTTGTTGAGTGAAATAACAGTCTAATGAGCACACACTATGAATTGACAGGAAATCGAAGAGAGACGATGTAATGAGGAGTATCAGAAATGAGACTAGCGATAAACCTAACAGCAAAACTGAGATCCACGAAGTAGAAGAAGTGAAAGAATTACGCTACCTTGGAGCAAAATACATGAAGTAGGATGTAAGACATTGGCTATCACACGCAAAGAGGGCATTACTGCCTAATAATATCTACAATCGGCCTTAATTTCGGAAAGAAATTTCTGTGAATGTGCGTTTGGAGCACAGCATTTTTTGTATGTTAGTGGAATACGGACTGCAGGAAAGCTGGAAAAGAAGAGAATCGAAGCGTTTGAGATGTGGTGTTGAAAATGAGGTGTTATGATGAGGTAAGGAATTAGGAGGTTCTTCACAAAATCGGCGAGGACAAGAATATATGGAAAATGCCGACGAGAAGTGGGGACAGGGTGATAGGATGCGAGTTACATCAAGGAATAGCTTCCATGGTACTACAGAAAATAATTAACGACGTCCGTTGCATGCAAGTGCAACTTTGAGATAAGGAGTTTGGCTCGGGAAATGAATTCATAGCGTGCAGTATAGGAACATACGAAAAGTAAACTCAACCCGAACAGGCTCGTGTATGACGGGCTTAAGGTTACTTGCGACAACGCCAGGCATCTGAGCTCACCGTCGCATCAAGAACCGCAAAATAAATCCCTGCGCTGTTAAGAAATGACAACACCACGAGAGCTGGAGCTTAACCTCTTCACAACACATATTTTTTCAGGCATTTTGCCTATTATTTTTTTTTAGATTGTAGTGGATGCAGACGTTTAGTTTGAAGTTAGTATTCTACCTTACCAATACATGAGGCAGTTGTTTTAATTTCAGAGTGAGTGCACTATTTGGCCATCAACAATGATATCATTTAACCTTCAACAATTCTCAATTTAGCCATTAACAGTTCGAAAAAGGCAGATTTTTAAAAATGTGTTAATTAGCATATAACTTTAAAATAAGTTAACGTTTCTTCAATATTACCAAAAAAGGAAAACTTTCTCAACTTATAATACAGAAGTAATAATTAAATTTTTCCTTGCTAAAAATTTTCGTAAACAGGTTTGAGATGCAAACAGTTTTATAGTTAACCACTAAAAATGTTGATTACACCTTCTCTATAGGTCCGTAGACAGATTTTATAATACCTGACTACATTTAAGAACTGACTTACCATTCTACTGCAAAAGTTCAATAATGGTTGTAGGGAATTGTACCCTGGCCTTCCTCAGCTCTGTGAGGAATGTTCTGTATGTTGCTGGAACAAGCGAAAATTAAATGACTGAATTTCTCAGTGTCTGAATTATTGCAATCACAAGCGTGTGAATTTTTACGTTAGAGGCAATACAAATAATAGGAGAACAGGCCATGATTAATTCTCATCCAAATAATTGTGGAGATATTGGTGTGAAATGAAATGAAGGTAAGCGGTGTATGTTGGGTTGAATTTATCAATAATGTTTTTCTTTACTCATATTTGATATTCCCCATTCCTTCTCTGTAGACTGAGGTCTGATTTACATCTTTACTTGTTGTACGGAGTTGTTGACAGGTAAGTGGATATCAAGATAAGCTGCGGGTATAGCAATTTCCTTGCCCAACTGTTTCGTCACGTAAAATGCCCGCACGAGCTTTCATCCAAAATAAATTTATGTATGTGTTTCTTAGAGAATACTCCATTAGTTCGTGGGCTATATTGATAATAGGCGTATTACTGTGTGCCTCCCAGTTCCTGTTTTCTTTGCCGCTGAGAATGAGATCAGAGATAGTAAAAATCTTCACCTCGTCCGGAGTTGAAGAGTATTTGATGGCCTCCACTACTGCCACTGCCTCCGCTGTAGAAGAAGAGGCCGAGAGTGGAAGCTAGTACTGCACGTGTTGACCCATTAAGGCACAGTAGATGGCACACCCAACGCGATTCTTGCACCTTGAGCATATACACAGTGGCCTGAAACAGTCTGAGGAACTTGTGAGTGTGTTTCAGGGCAGGTTGTGCTGGGAAATAACTTTAGGAAAGAAATTCGATACGTTGCGGCGTTTCCAAATTAGTTACCATCGGAGTTAGCCAATCAGACCGTTGGGTGCGGAAAATTAAAGCGGCCCACGCGGTACAATTAGTTTCAGTTGTTCTCATAGCGTACGAGACTGCCTATCGTTTGTCTCGGGTTCGATTATTACTGCTGTCCCACGCAAAATTTTTGTATCGCTTTCTTGTTCGGTATTAGGAGATCGAACGGAGCACATCTTTGGCGATACCGTTTCTGACGGCTAACTTCAATGTTAATTAACTCGGAACCGGCGTATTGTATCGAGGTTTTGTTTCTTCTTGACGAGTACTTCCAGCACAGCCTACCTTGCAACACCCTACCTTGCAACACCCTTAGAAGGTTATATGAATGCGTGGTGTATGTTCTTTCGGAAATGTTCAAAGGAGTGGTGTCAGTTCTTTCGGAAATGTCTTAAACAAAAGACACCACGCATTCATATAATTGGATTAGCCTAACTGGGCAATGGATCTTCAGTGCGGATGCACAAATACGTCGGACCTCCTGTGGGAATCTCACAGTAGCGAACAGTGAGTCAGTTCACAGGGACTGCGAATAGGTGGTGCTCGATGGGAGTGTGGATCGATCGTGAGGTGTGCCGAGATAGTCCGCGTAGGTGTGATAGTGCTGTGCCCCGGATGGCGAGTCGGCTTTCGGCCGTGGTCACGTGCGGACCGGCTCCGAGCGCCGGACAGCCCACCGCAGTTGTTTACTTCCGCGTCGCGGTATTTCGCGTTTTGTAGTGTCCGCTACTACTGCGTCTCATGGCGCACTGTTACCGCCGAGCGAGCTACACAAAGTAACATTCCAGGCCGACCACGCGCTTATGAAATTGAACAATTCATTCGCGAAGGGCTACGTCTGGACCCCCCAGGAAGTGATAGGTATTCACTTCTCTATTACTGGCAGTATCGTCTATATTAAAATGACGACGGAGGAAGCATGTGCTGAGCTAGTTCGACAACACGCACACGGACTCAAGTTTAGGCATTCTGATGGGCATATTGGAGAGGTAACGGTAGATCTCGCTGGTTTTGGTCTTCGAACAATTCGGGTCTTTGAGCTCCGTTTCGAAGTGCCACAAGACGTGGTCCCCGAATCTTTCCGACCGTACGGCAAAGTTGTGGGCAACATCGCGGAAAAATTCTGAGAGACGATTTATCTACATCCACATCCACATTTATACTCCACAAGCCACCCAACGGTGTGTGGCGGAGGGCACTTTACGTGCCACTGTCATTACCTCCCTTTCCTGTTCCAGTCGCGTATGGTTCGCGGGAAGAACGACTGTCTGAAAGCCTCCGTGCGCGCTCTAATCTCTCTAATTTTACATTCGTGATCTCCTCGGGAGGTATAAGTAGGGGGAAGCAATATATTCGATACCTCATCCAGAAACGCACCCTCTCGAAACCTGGCGAGCAAGCTACACCGCGATGCAGAGCGCCTCTCTTGCAGAGTCTGCCACTTGAGTTTATTAAACATCTCCGTAACGCTATCACGGTTACCAAATAACCCTGTGACGAAACGCGCCGCTCTTCTTTGGATCTTCTCTATCTCCTCCGTCAAACCGATCCTGCTGATGTCGACATTGCCCTCCTCCAAGAAGTGATCGTCGCTGATTTCTACGCTCCCAGAGGCTACACGGCACACATCTCCCATGCTTCTGACAACGGCAGTGGAGTCGCCATCCTCCTCTGCTCTGGACTCTGCTGAAGGTGTAGTGTACCTCCCTGTTGCTAGAGGTGTGGTTCTCACGCTGTTGGCGCCCGCATCCTCAATGTATTTACGCCGTCCGCCTCCGTCGACGTCGTGGCGGACACACCTTCTTTGCTGACGAGGTAACGCCGCATTTTGAGGGTCCTTTGGCTGAATTGGTCCTCAGTGGCGATTTAAAACTCCACACAAGGGCCTGATGACCAACTTCCACGTTATTCCCCGTGTGCGTCCCTCTCAGTCATCATCGACAGACTTCGGGTTGTTGACACCTGGACAAAGGTTCATGGCACTCGTGCAGGTTTCACATACCATACGGCGCATTCGTTCAGTCGCCTCGACCGTATATACCTCACACGTTCCGTTGCTGCCGACACTCGACATGCTGAAGTATGGCCTCTGGCTTTCTCTGGCCACGAAGCCTACATCTGCAATGTCGTCCTCGCCCGGCAACAGGTGTGTCATAATTGCGGCCTGTGGCAGTTAAACGTTTCCCACCTGACTGTCCCTGATTGCTGACGAGTCGTTGAGGATGCGTGTACCCTCTGTCGTCGACGTCGCCCTGCATACACATCCACCTTATCCTGGTGGCTATCCTGTGCGGAACCAGCTCTACGCAGGACACTGATGGGATTGACTCTGGCTCTGAGCACTATGGGACTTAACATCTTAGGTCATCAGTCACCTAGAAATTAGAACTACTTAAACCTAACTAACCTAAGCACATCACACACAGCCATGCCCGAGGCAGGATTCGAACCTGCGACCGGAGCAGCCCCGCGGTTCCGGACTGCAGCGCTAGAACCGCACGGCCACCGCGTCCGGCACTGATGGGATTGACAAAGACTTCAAAGCCTGGTAAGCGAGCACCATGGACGTTTATAATGCGGTGCTATGTGACTGCACTTCGATAGCATTCTCTCCTGTGCGTCAGACGATAGTGCATCGCGCTGCAGTGCAGATAACCTCACTCATGCGACGACGCATGGAAGGGTGCTTGTCAGATCCTGCACCCGTGACTATATGCCTCACGAAACTCCATCGAAGTACCAACTCCTCGAGCTCTCATGCACGACCTCACCGATGCGGAAGGACGACGATACACTACGCAATGCGCCATTGGCCACGCTTTCTATTCTCATTTCCGCCGGCTGTGTGCTGCCGTCCCACATCCCCCGACATTTATAATTGAGGAGGTAGTAGCACTCACTGTCAACGCCGTGCCAGAGGATGTGGCTCAAAAACTTCAGGATAAAGTGACCTCCGACGAAGTCCTAGATGCTATCAATGTGGAAGCTGCCAACAAGTCCCCTCTGGACCTGTCTCCTCCACCCCCTCCCCCTCCCCCCAGATTTTACAAGTGTTTTAGCTGTTTTTGGTACCTACTTGGACATCCATCTGTCGTGAACTGATGTCACCCACCCGCCGTCCTTGATGGTGTTATCATCCTGGTCCCTAATCCACGTGGACGATCACGGATCTGTGATTACCGGCCCATAACTCTACTCAACAGTGACATGAAAATTTTTACTCGTTTGTTGGCCTCACGTCTCAAGAAGGCAGCAAGATAGGTCACCTCCCTTGGTTAGACTTCGCTGCATGCTGACAACAACATCCACACAGCCCTTTGCCGTTACAGGGACATGCGGTCGGAACATCTACCTGGCGCATTTGCATCGCTTGACTTCAGTCAGTCATTCGACCGTGTCGACCATACCTTTCTGAAATCGTTCCTCCAACACATGGGTATTCCGGCTCATATAGTAACAGGATCTTGAGCGGCGTAACTTCAAGAAAATACTCTGTAATGGTCGCCTCACCGCGCCTTTAGCGTTCGAGCGCTCTGTACGACAGGGTTGCCCACTTTCCACCATACTGTATGTTTTGACATTAGAGTCCCTTCTCCAGGGGCTTCACCAACGCCTGGTGGGCCTGACATTTCATGGAAACCGTTTCTATTGTACAGCCTACGCTGACGACCTATTCCTCTACCTCCGCAATGAAGACGATGTTTGCGTGGCTCTTACTTGGGTGGTAACATATGGGGAGACATCGGGCAGTTCTCTTAACATTGCCAAATCGAAGGTTCTGCTGATTGCTGAGTGTCTATGTGGTGTCACCGCCAGACACCACACTTGCTAGGTGGTAGCCTTTAAATCGGCCGCGGTCCGGTAGTATACGTCGTACCCGCGTGTCGCCACTGTCAGTGATTGCAGACCGAGAGCCACCACACGGCAGGTCTAGAGAGACTTCCTAGCACTCGCCCCAGTTGTGCAGCCGACTTTGCTAGCGATGGTTCACTGACAAATTACGCTCTCATTTGCCGAGACGATAGTTAGCATAACCTTCAGCTACGTCATTTGCTACGACCTAGCAAGGCGCCATTATCATTTGCTATTTATCTTGTGATGCATGTACCGTCAGACCGATGTTCACCAATTATGGATTAAAGGTAAGTATTCCAGAAGCTACGTACCTTTTTTGCTAGTCTCAATTCCTTGTCATTTTCCAGACCTCGCGCCAGCCTGCGTGAGCTTAAACGCGTGCCTTTCGGCTTCCTCGCATAGTGGATTGGCTGTCGTGCCAGTCCACAACAGTCTACCTGAGAGATATATCGCTCCTCTAAGTGTGGCCACCCGCGTCCGCTCTTTGGGCATTGATTTTGTGAATGATCTCCATCGTTCAGCGGCAACAAACAGTAGACGTCTCCTCCAAACGATCAGGACTGGCCTTGTGGACCACCGGCTTAGATCCCTCGACATTGTACAGCGTGCGGATAAGTGAATGTTTACCACGCCTCACGCGTTCCCCATGTGGCACGAGTGTTCCCGGTTCCGATTAGCCTCGCACGTCGTATGTTGATGGCGATGGGGTCCTTCGTCTATAGCGGGATGTTATTTAAAGTTCAATATTCCTCCCTTGCCCTCCCAAGCGAGCGAGGTGGAGTGGGTTTATTCCATGTGCCAGACAGAGTTACGGCACTATTAGTTAACTCCCTACTGAAAGCCTGGCGGCGCTGTCCGGCGAGCCTGACAGGGCTGTTTTTGCGTGAATACGCGCCAGTCAGCACGTTACCCCCAGTCACGTTATCATACATTCCAACCCCCCCTCCCCTCCCCTTTATCACTGTCGGCACTTCTTTATTGGATTAGGTTACATTATTCCTTCCACGTATACTCCAGACAAAGACTGTACACGACACATTACAAATGTGTCGAACCTCCAACCCCGTCGAACACAATTTTCCCAGGTCATATTGCGTCGTGTGTGGAAAGCGGTGCATGCAGATTATCTCGACACCAGCGTCCAGTCCAGTTGATACATCACCGTCAATAGCAAACAGATCAACCAGTTTCGTTTGCACCGCATCCGTCTCGCTGACACGCCCCTCTGTGTTCACTGTGGCGTGGAGGACACAGACGCACACCGATTCTCATGTGGTCCGTCGTTTGACGTCTGGGGGCTCGCGCACCTTATCTTGGCTTTACTTGCCCGACAGACACCTGCTCAGATCACTTTCCTGACGCTGTTATTCCCAGATGTGATTCATTACCCCACAACAAAAACTAACGCAGTGATTGGATACGCGGTCATACGGTCCGCTATCTCTTTGGCCCTGTCGAAAAATCAGAATTAGGTTATTGGATGTACCTTAACGATCGACACTGTGCACGTGTTCGCAACCCCAGATACAAGCAGTTCTTTTCCAATTTTCGATGGAGCGTCTATCATGACCCGCCTTCCAGCTGGAACGTCCTAGCGATGAGATGCTGGTGCTTTTTTGGCGATATATTATGTTCTGAACGCACTACAAACGGAATATCCATTAAAATTTCGAGAAGACATGTTTGGATGTTCCGCCAAACGGAAGGCGTTAGTGACTCCTGGAATACTGGTACGTAGAATAATTTAATAAAAAATAAATAAATAAATAAAATAAGAAAAATAAAAGAAAATGAAAATATACATCCAAAGTATACAACAAAACCAAAAATTAAATAAAATAAACTAAAAAAAATGCTCGTACGCAGCTACTTCCATTATCATCGCTACTCTATACAGGGTGGTCAGAAAATGTGTGTGTGGTGTCACCGCCAGACACCACACTTGGTAGGTGGTAGCTTTAAATCGGCCGCGGTCCATTAGTACATGTCGGACCCGCGTGTCGCCACTGTCAGTGATCGCAGACCGAGCGCCACCACACGGCAGGTCTCGAGAGACTTACTAGCACTCGCCGCAGTTGTACGGACGACGTAGCTAGCGATGCACACTGACGAAGCCTCGCTCATTTGCAGAGCAGATAGTTAGAATAGCCTTCAGCTAAGTCAATGGCTACGACCTAGCAAGGCGCCATAGCAATTGATAGTTATCGTATGAAGCATGTCTGATCAAGAACGATGTACCACAATGACAGATTAAAGTTAAGTATTCCAGCAGCTACGTACTTTTCTTTATAGCATTCATTACGTATCCTGTTTCAGACCTCACGCCAATCTGCGTGAGCGTAACGCGTGCCTTTCGGCTACTTCCGAGTGGCGTGGCTGTCTTACTACGCCACAACAGTGTGAAATGCTTGTAGGGATGTTACAGGGCAGGTTGTACTGAGACATAAATTTTAAGAAAAAAATTCTATACGTTGCTCCGTTTCCGAGTTATTTAGCGTAGAATTTAGCCAATCGGGGCGTCGCGCGCTCACCCACTCAAGCGGCCTGCCAGGGGCGGTGTTGCCCAACGAGTGCTTTGTCTCGTTAGCTGAAACTTGAATTTACGCACGCGACGATCTGATTGCCTAACTTCAATGCTAAATAACCCAGAAACGGCGCAACGTATCGAATTTTTTTCTTAACATTTATGTCTCAGTACAATCTGCCCTACAACATCACGACAAGCGTGTCAGACATTTTCTGACCATCCTGTATATTCTTCCCCCCTACTTTCTTCCTTTCCTACACCCTTGTAGTAATAGGTCAGTAGTTGTTTTGGGAAAGGTGTAGATAGGCGCCAACGCCTGAAGAGACGCATTTCCTTTTTATTTATTTTTTTTTTTTTTAGGACACAAGTAGCGGTGGCAAGTAGAGTTTTTTTGTAGTTTCTCTTTCCTGTCCAGGGGCGAAAAAAAAAAGATGGTATGGATAACGCTCCCGATGAGGAAGAAAAAAGATGGCGCAGTCGTTAACGCACTTACATTGTAAGCAGGAGGTCACGGGTTCGTATCCCGATCCTGTACATATTTATACTCGTTGCCGCTGATTCCACGTAATGTCCCGATGCGACTGACAGCAGTGATACCCTCCCTTTTCTTTATTTTACTCCCCTCGCCACCTTCAATTTACTTACCCTTGCCGGCCGGGGTGGCCGAATTGTTCTATGCACTGCAGTCTGGAACCGTGCGACCACTACGGTCGCAGGTTCGGATCCTGCCTCGGGCATGGATTTGTATGATGTCCTTAGGTTAGTTAAGTTCAAGTAGTTCTTTCTAGGGGACTGATGACCTCAGAAGTTAAGTACCGTAATGCTCAGAGCCATTTTAACCATTTACGTACCCTTACAAGGTTTCCATACTGTTTCTGACGACACCGTATTCACAGAGATTCGCTCTATTTTTCACGGAGATACCTGCTGGCTACCAAGTTCAGGCTCCTGACTGTGCTTACAACAAAGTCACAGTGGAACACTGAAGCGGAAGCCGTGCAGGGGCGGAAAGGTCATTCATACATCATTGTTAAGGCACTTTCATACATACTTTTCGACGTCTGAAAGCTTCTAAGAAGATCTGGAGATAGCACTTCACATTTCTTAATCACTGGAGGAGAGCTTAGTACGATCCTTTCCAGTATACGTCTGCTGGCAACCCGGAACTACTTTGTTAAAAACGGTCTATGGGCGCAAAGTGGCAGCCATCACCGAGCCAGCCACGCTTTCCCCGCACGGAGTTCTACCGCTGACTGCTGCTGACACCCTCCCGCTTCCGGCCTCGGCAGTCAGCATCGCGCCGGCGGTCCCCGGCGACTGGCCAACCCCTTTCCGCCTTCCGCCCGGCCGCCAAATTCCAGCCGTGAAATGCGGACGGCGATAAGCTACGCTGCTGCCGCGCACCGACTCGCTAATGCTGGAATAATTGGGCGGACTTCCGGCGGAAGAGCGCCCCGGGATGGGGGTGGGGGGAAGGGTCGCAACGCCGCCAGCGCGACGCCGATAAATACGGCCGCAGGCTGGCGCCCTCCACCGCCGCGCCGCGTCCTTCTCTGCGAGGGCCCGCCTGCTGGCTGGATGGACGAGCGGCCGGATCGGGCCGCAGCCCCCGTGGAGAATCTCATTGTTTCTGCTTTACGGTAATCCCGCTCTGCGGCTGCGTAAACTTTGCCCGGCTTCGGCCCGATGCTGACCTTCTGGTTCGACATGCTAGGGGGGAGTTACGTGAGCCAATACAGTAGCTCCCGTCCACGCCCCAGGGAGCATCTATTGTGGCTGGAGAGGCCCGGAAGTGGCACTGACGCGGAAACATCTCTCAAATTAACTCAACGTCATCATCACGTCTGAATTCAGTGAGCCGTAATGCGCAAGATCGTTCGCCTCCGTAGATGAGGTGCTGAAAACCAAGTGAAGGGACTGTTTCGCTGGTGCAGTCTTTAATGTGCAGAACTCCTTTGCAGAGACCGAGCGAGGTGGCGCAGTGGTTAGCACACTGGAGTCGCATTCGGGAGGACAACGGTTCAATCCCGTCTCCAGCCATCCTGATTTAGGTTTTCCGTGATTTCCCTAAATCGTTTCAGTCAAATGCCGGGATGGTTCCTTTGAAAGGGCACGGCCGATTTCCTTCCCAGTCCTTCCCTAACCCGAGCTTGCGCTCCGTCTCTAAGGACCTCGTTGTCGACGGGACGTTAAACACTAACCACTACCACCACCATCCTTTGCAGAGGTGGCGCAGTTGACTAAATACAAAAGGATAATAGTTGTCGGCTTGTGTATCGGACAAAATGTCATACAATAGTGTGCAAAACTTAAGGTCGTAAGTAACTTTCACATGATACACTGACCAGACAGAACATTCTGACTACCGACCAACTGTCGATATAAACCCATCCAGGCGATAGCAGCATCACCTGGCGAGGAATGATGCTAGTCAGGCACATGCATGGTGCATGTAGTATCAGTGACCGTGATATCCGTATCTGACTGATGGTTGATTGTAATGGCCTGAAGGCTCGGCATGACGGAAACTGCACGACTTATCGTGTGTTCGAGGAGTGCTGTCTTGAGTGTCTTAAACACGTGGCGAAACCAAGGGGAAACCACGTTCAGACGTCGTGGGTTGGGCGACTATCACTCATTACAGATGTCGAACGTCGTAGGTTGGGCAGACTAGTAAAACAGGACAGGCAGCGAACTGTGGTGGCAGTATCATCAGATTTTAATGCTGCGCATAGTACAACTGTGTCTGAATACACAGCGCGCCTAATACTCGTTACTATGGGCCTCTGAAGCCGACGACTCATGCATCTGCCAATGTTTACACCACGACATTGGCAACTACGACTGAAATGGACACGTGACCATAATATGGATACTATCTCCATTGCTATCGCACAGAGAAGGCATTGATTGTTTCTTGTCGCTAAAATACTTCACATACGACGAGAATCTCTATGGATTTTCTGCCAGGTTTCGAGACAAAATTTGGTTGTGGAAACTGTTATTAGCATCTCGCATTGAAGTCCGCGGTAAATTTCGAGCTTCTGTAAAAGATCGCCAATCTTGGGGATTTTGCGTCTTTTTAAATTTGGCATGTTAGTTTCGATGTGTCTGCAACGGTGTTCTGACCCGTTTTGTGTAGCAAGGAGGATCAGCTCCGTCGTTTGTTAATTTATTTGGTATTAATCTCTCATTTCCTGCCGATACTATTTCTTTGAATTCAAACCACATCTGGTCTACACTTACATTATTAATTCGGAATGAGTGGAGATTGTCTCTCGGGAACGCACTGGCTTTTGCTGTGCGGAGCTACCCACTGCTGCCTGGGAGTCAACGCATGACATCGAACACCTTACTGAATAAAGAAAGCTCCTGTGAGGCCGGCCGGGGTGGCAGAGCGGTTCTAGGCGCTAAAGTCTGGCACCGCGCGACCGCTACGGTCGCAGGTTCGAATCCTGCCTCGGGCATGGATGTGTGTGATGTCTTTAGGTTAGTTAGGTTTAAGTAGTTCTAAGTTGGAGAGTGCTCAGAGCCATTTGAACCATAAGCTCCTGTGAGTCCACAATTGTCGAGTTGCTGGTGTGATGCAACCCTGTACATGTGCATGTCATCCCGAGTTTGAGATGGTCATCCTGGCAATTAATGGAATCCATATCCCAAATACTATTGAGCCGTGCCAGCACGTCTTTGCCAATCGGCATCAGAGAACTTTGAGAAGTTTGCAGCGTGCCCACTGCGACGCTAGTAATTTGTGGCCGCGAGTCTAGCGGCGTTAGCTGGTGCGCGGTCTATGTGGCGAGGCAGCGTACGAACGTGGAAGGAAACAAATGGTTCGCTGCAGTGCCTCGGGTAGCGGACGGATTGTGCGCTGAAGTTGTGGCTGCGACCGCGGAACACGCGAAGGCAGTCACGGACTGTGCGCAACGAGTGCACGCTGTCTGTTTGGGTATCAATTATTTCACAAGACTTGCTGCAAACTTGACGTCATTTTGACGTCACAATCAGTAGGACAACGACAGTAACTGCTATCGACTTTCGTCAGCGTTCAATGCTGGCCTTTCTCACTCGGGTAACTGCTCACAAGACTTCGTGCACACGCGACGTCATTTTGACGCCACACACCGTAGAAAAGAAATGGCTCTGAGCACTATGGGACTTAACTTCTAAGGGCATCAGTACCCTAGAACTTATAACTACTTAAACCTAACTAACCTAAGGACATCACACACATCCATGCCCGAGGCAGGATTCGAACCTGCGACCGTAGCGGCCGCGCGGTTCCAGACTGTAGCGCCTTTAACCGCTTGGCCACCACGGCCGGCCACACGGTAGAGAAGAGTTTTAAAAACACGTCCTCCTCGGAACGATTTATTATAATTATTACTACTATTAAACGTCACATCAAGACTTACCGGCTGTTAAAGCTTTTGTAAGGTGTGAAAGAACCATACAGAGCATTATATCCAAGGATGACGAACATCTTCGTCTGGTGAATCCAAAGGGCTCCAGGACACGGGTACAGTTGTGAGCAGTATAACGCTTTCGATGCTGGAACAACTGTGTGACGAGATATTCAGACCTAATTCTGTTGAATGATTTTGATGTCAATCCTCACTTCAGAAACCATACAATTACGCTGCAGTCACTGGTACATGATCACTTCTTTTCACCAAGGCTTACTGTAAGGTGTCAGCCAAATCCAACACCTTCCATGAAAACCCTGACATGATAAGCAAATCCAGTAGTATGTCACATAGCTCCGAATAAATCGTGACATTAAATTAACCAATACGAGTAACGAGTGAGCAAATGGAATACCACAGACTAACACAAGAATGCCTAAATGCATGTCATACCTTCCCACCGTGAGACAGACGCAGTTCCGAGGGGAGAAACGAGAACAGAAGCCGAGAGCAGAACCGTGTTAAGCTAGAAGGCCCTACGATAAGGGACGGACACCCACGTCGCCAGCTAACCACCAGGACCACCCCCAGCCCATGTTAAAAGCTAGAGCCCTCCAGAAGAACAGTATAGATCTTACGATAACACTAAAAGGGCCACACCAGCCATAAGTTTTAGCGTGAGACTTTTTCGCGTCTCTGTTACGTTGCAAACTTTAAAAACATTGCCCCACCACGAAAAGTATAACGTTTCTCATTGGATGGACAGAATTTTTGTAGGCGAAGCTTAAGGTTAACATTGAGAGCCTGATTGGTCAGATGAAAACACAGCCAGATAGTTTTTTTTCTAAACCAAGTTCGGTAAATTGTAGTAAGGAGAAGTTAGAAAAGAGTTGCTTCAGAGACGGCGAGCTGTTTGGAGCTGCGTCGCCCGCCGCCCTCTGACGCTGCATAACCAAGGTTATGAACGCACGCGATGCTGAATTTTTGAGCGCATAAGGCTTCACTCAGAACTGCAGAAGTCTCATCTGTTACATCCCCGTTTTGCGTAATACTAGTGTCGATCGTCAATTGAAGCTCATGGTATTCACATTTGCTACGTAAGTTAAAATCTGAAACGCGATGATTTTTCTGTTATATAATTAT
The DNA here is from genome assembly GCF_023864345.2 of Schistocerca serialis cubense. NCBI lineage: Eukaryota > Metazoa > Arthropoda > Insecta > Orthoptera > Acrididae > Schistocerca > Schistocerca serialis. Next base: position 161,071,511 of record NC_064638.1, on the reverse strand, counting down.
TGAGAAGCCACATCAGCCACTGTAATTTACGACAAGTTAGATAAGTTATTAAAGGTAATTGAGGGTCACTGTAGACCATTTTGATAGTTCTCTCTTTTGTGAAACTTAATTTAAACCTAGATTATAGATGTGATATGGCATAGGTCATCCTTCGATCCATTGTAGAACTTGGAAACCCATTCAGGGAATATTCGTTCACATTTTTGTTGAACGCAGTTGGTTTTTATCATCCTGTATTAAAATATTTCCTTTTATCAATTGTGCAATTTATAAACAATGTTTTGTGAGTAGAATAAAATTTCCAATGGTAAACTTAACTGCTTTTTCGACGTTATTTTACAAGCTAACTAAAAATAGGAAAGCCTTGAACCCCTTCCACTAAATTTAGTTAGTATTAAGATTCTTTTACAGGGAGTGCAGTGGAACTGACGCTGAAATCATTAAGTATTTGGTTATATCATCGCTAGTCTCACTGGACTCTTCTGAACTCTACATGTCATGTGTGGTCTGGCGTCTCCTTAGCAGCAACAGGTCCCAGGTTCAAACTAGTCAATGCCCTAAAAATCACGCTCAGAGCGTCGTTGCGCGAAAGTGGTAGGGAGACACGGCATAGAACAACAGACACCACGCAGAATGTTAGACTTTGATGGGGTTTAAGTTTCAGTACAGAGATTAAATTTCTGTAATCTAATTGTGGTGTTGTGATCATGAACGTGTAATCGTGTAGTGGGGGATCGCTGGTTGCGAATTCACGGTTTGCTAGCTCCAGATTTTTGTGTCCCCCATTCTAAAAGATTCTGTGACTTCCTCATTAATTTACAGAAGTATGTTCTGCATTATTCGATGGTACATACATATAAGAGATTGCTCTCTCATTGCCAATATAGATAAAACAATCGAATGCGAGTAAATATTCCAAACACGTTCGTCAACAGGTAATAGAGACTACCAATCAGAATAGAACGTTTAGGAAAGACTGACACATTTGCAAAACAATTAACAGTTTATCTAGTCTTGGGTACCTGTAAAGTTTAAAAGAAAAGTTACAAGCTCGCTCTTCTAGGCCACTTCTGTGCCAAACAAGAATGTCTTCAGTTAACGTTCATCTTTAACTACCAACATGACGTTTTTCGTTATTTTTTTACAAAAAATAGTACCAGTACCGACACGTTTTCGAGTGATCCTCATTGTACTGGTGTTTTGAAGCAACATTTATTCGTAGTACGTAAGTCAAATCTGTTGACGCTTAAATTCGTTTGCTAGAATGTCTGTCCACATTTTTATTGCTTTGCTTAGGCTCAACGATTCCTTTCTTTTCTTTATAATAGCATAAGGACACCATTTCTCGTTACCAGTACTGACACCCGGCTTTTGAACCTCTTCCATTGTACGCAGATGTCACATGTTAGTGGAATGATCATAGTTAATGGTACATGTCAGTTCTCAAGTGCAATGACGTGTATCATTGAGGATTAATGTGTTTAGGCGATGTCAAAACGACCCTTCTTAAAACCAGAAAACCATTTCCTTCCTGCGCTCTGTCCAGTGGCATTCTCCCCGTACACGGCGCCGATGTTTTTGCCTGCCTCTGCTCCTGTCACCCCTTTGTTGAACTCGAACAGAAGAATGTGTCTCAAACGTTCCGATTTCTCCACTTCGCACTCCATTTTCTTGCGTCCACAGCTCCACTCACTTTCTCCAAACGCCAAAATGACAATATGTAAACTCAAATGGTTCAAATGGCTTTGAGCACTATGAGACTAAACATCTGAGCTCATCAGGGCCATATAACTTAGAACTACCCTACAGGCCATTAAAACTGCTACACCACGAAGATTACGTGCTACAGGCGCGAAATTTAACAGACAGGAAGAAGATGCTGTGATACTCAAATGATTAGCTTTTCAGAGCATTCACACAAGGTTGGCGCCAGTGGCGACACCTACAACGTGCTGACATGAGGAAAGTTTCCAACCGATTTCTCATACACAAACAGCAGTTGACCGGCGTGGCCTGGTGAAACGTTATTGTGATGCCTCTTGTAAGGAGGAGAAATGCGTACCATCACGTTTCCGACTCTGATAAAGGTCGGATTGTAGCCTATCGCGATTGCGGTTTATCATATCGCGACATTCCTGCCCGCGTAGGTCGAGATCCAATGCCTGTTAGCAGAATATGGAATCGGTGGCTTCAGGAATGTAATATGGAACGCCGTGCTGGACCCCAACAGCCTCGTATCACTAGCAGTCGAGATGACAGGCATCTTATCCGCATGGCTGTAACGGATCGTGCAGCCACGTATCGATCCCTGAGTCGACAGATGGGGACGTTTGCAAGACAACAAACATCTGCACGAAAAGTTCGACGACGTTAGCAGCAGCATGGACTATCAGCTCGGAGACCATGGCTGCGGTTACCGTTGACGCTGCATCACAGACAGGAGCGCCTGCGATGGTGTACTCAACGACGAACCTGGGTGCACGAATGGCAAAACGTCATTTTTCTCTGATGAATCCAGGTTCTCTTTACAGCATCATGATGGTCGCATCCGTGTTTGGCGACATCGGGGTGAACGCACATTGGAAGCGTGTATTCGTCGTCGCCATACTGGCGTATCACCTGGCGTGATGGTATGGGGTGCCATTGGTTACACGTCTCGGTCACCTCTTGTTCGCATTGACGGCACTTTGAATAGCGGACGTTACATTTCAGATGTGTTACAACACGTGGCTCTACCCTTCATTCGATCCCTGCAAAACCCTAGATTTCAGCAGGATAATGCACGACCGCATGTTGCAGTTCCTGAACGGCTCTTACTGGATACAGAAAATGTTCGACTGCTGCCCTGGCCAGCACATCCTCCAGATCTCTCACCAATTGAAAACGTCTGGTCAATGGTGGCCGAACAACTGGCTCGGCACAATACGCCAGTCACTACTCTTGATGAACTGTGGTATCGTGTTGAAGCTGCATGGGCAGCTGTACCTGTACACGCGATCCAAGCTGTGTTTGACTCAATGCCCAGGCGTATCAAGGCCGTTATTACGGCCAGAGGTGGTTGTTTTGGGTCCTGATTTCTCAGGATCTATGCACCCTAATTGGGTGAAAATGTAATCACATGGCAGTTCTAGTATAATATATTTGTCCAATGAATACCCGTTTATCATCTGCATTTCTTCTTGGTGTAGCAATTTTAATGACCAGTAGTGTACTTAAACCTAACTAACCTATGGACATCACACACACCCATGCCCGAGGCACAATACGAACCTGCGACCGTAGCGGTGGCGCGGTTCCAGACTGAAGCACCTAGAACTGTTCGGCCACACCAGCCGGCTCAAATAGCAATAGGGGCTACAAACAAATAAATGGCAGTCGATAAATAAACTCCTAGGAACCGCAATAGCACATGTGAGACAAAAACGCTACGATCTTATGCGCTAAACGAATATTTTGTCACATGATGAAAACCAGTTGTTATTTATTTTTTGCTATAGTTTGGCAGTAAAAATATAAAGTTGTAAATATAAGTTATGAATATTCTGTACTATATGGCAGTCCCTTCATGGTATGTAGTCTACAAAAACAACAACGATACATTTAGTCACAACAGGGCAGTATTACTGTAATCAGTTTCTGAGGTGGCACTGCGAATACCAGTTATCGTTCGGTGAGTTCTGCCCTGATGACGTAGGAATGTGATGTGCAACGAAGTTCGTCTGCACGCACTCCATTCGTTGCTGTCACGCGTAAAACGTGCAATTTTTCAGAGTTTCAAAATAAGGGACTGTTATCTTCCGCGGCGAAAAGTGTGGGTTATTTTCGAAACAGCACCGTCCTAAGAGGTTTGCGTGCGGCAGCGGCGAAAATGTATTGTGAGCAGGTGGATGGCACCGCAGCAGACAGCCTACATGCGAGCCGGAGAGCATCATACGTCACTGACGTGAGACGCCAGCGTAGGATGCGTGGCTGCTCAAGAGTAGGACGACAAGCCGCAGTGGAGAAACACGAGGCGAAACTCGAGCCGTGCAGTCAGTCAGCTGACGTATTTCGAAGGCTTTGAAGACAGTTAGTCAGAGGCGCTTACTAATCAAAATGCGTGCCTGTCGAATTCCATCACAACTACTTGACTAGATTCGTAATTTCCTGTCATAGGGGGCAAATACGTACATACCGTCGGTAACTCACATAGTTCAACCGAATTCACATGTCTGTTTACATGAGCATCTTCTGGTGCAGCTATGAAACAATTAATTCGGTTTAGCTATATTAGTTACCGTCGGTTTCTACCAACTTTGACTTTTATGAAATGAAATCACGAAAACAGTAGCGTGGTTGTAACGAAATTCGAGAGACACGCATTTTAGTTAGCAGCCGCTTGTAACTGTGGAAAACTTTGGAAATATGTTAGATGACTGCACGGCTCAATTTCCTCATTGTGGCTTGTTGCCGACCCTTGTTTAGCTACGCATTGTTTTTTATAGCTAAAGTGTTTTTCACCGCAAACGTTTCGTTCCTATTCACTAAGCAGCTTGAGTGGCCATTCTTGGATTGTAGTACACATAATGTTTCGCATTTTTCTATTTGTACATTAACAAAATTTTCTTTCAGTAATTTGGCGTATACTTAATTTGCAATGTTTTTTCCCTTTCTTCAGACGTTCTGCAGCCCACTGCTTTTTCTCTCGTTGTTAGCGGATACTGAAATCGAAGAAAACATGATTACACATTGATCTTTCGAGATTTTCCCACTTATTAGCTACGCAAATATAGCAAAAGGAAATGCCTTTTTCGTCGAAGTCAACAAATAGTGAAAAATGAATGCGAAACCATGTTAATTTTTTCGACTCACCCTCCACTAGCAATATGGGAGGCGCGCCTCGGTAGGTACGAGATCAGCGTGATGTATTGCTAACCGAGGGGGCTCAGGTTCGTTTCACAGTCGGGTGGTAGATTTTCTCCGCTCTGGGACCGTGTATTGTGTTGCCCTTACCTTCGTACCGTCATTACTGAGGCGAAGAAGTTCAAATGGCTCAAATGGTTCTAAGCACTATGGGAATTAACATCTGAGGTCATCAGTCTCCTAGACTTAAGCCGAACTAACCTAAGGACATCACTCACATCCTTGCCCGAGGCAGGATTCGAACCTGCGACCGTAGCAGCGGCGCGGTTCCGGACTGAAGCGCCTAGAACCGCTCGGCCACAGCGGCCGGCCACGAAGAAGTCGCCTAGCTGGCGGCGCATGACAAGTCTTCAGCATATGTAACTTCGTACCAGTATACGACTTCAAACTACTGTATATTCCGCCATGTCAAAACAGACACTGTCGTATCGTTTTTCCACTGTTGAGGTGGCTGTAAGCACACGAACGAAAGCCAATAAATAAAAAAAGCAACAAAGAAATAGGCAATGGATTTCAGATAAGTATAGAAGCGGAAAAATACTTTTTACTCTTGACGATGGTACACAGGCTGTGATAAGTATTTTATGTTGTCTGTTGATGGCTGGTCAGATAAATACGTATTTGTTTTATTAACAAAACTAGATGGTTCATAAATATGGCTTCTTTTGGACGGGACGCCGATAACGATTGTCTGGCACGACCAATGCGACGAGCGGTTAGCGGCTGGTATTCTTGTACGAGAACCGAGAATCGCTGCTCCAGCTCTGGTGTGTTGTTCCCCGTCTCACATCCTGGAACTCTCTCGTTTGTTTCAATGGTCCTTTCTCCTCCCAAGTTCCTTTCGAAGGCAACAAGTGTTCAACAATTGACAAGACCTCATCGTCTCTCTGTTAAATTGGTCGCCACTGGCTACATTCGATCGATATATCGGACACTACTACCAACTCACCATATTCTGTTTCTGCCAACTCTTGAAACTTATAACGACACAAGTGCAACCAACTGACACCATATGCTCCGCGCTACACACACACACACACACACACACACACACACACACACACACATGCATTCATACATCGCGACTATTTCTCGTTTTCTGGTCGAAAATGAGCCGTGTGTATCGCCGGGGAGATTAATCGCATCCGCCAGAGCACACTGTCAAGGTTCTAGCTCTTGTTTCCTTGGCTTATGCTACCACCAACGAGTATAAAGAACATGAGTGGACCCAGAAGGTTGTACACTAAAAGGCTCCGTCTTATTTCCCCCAACAGTTCACTTCCTTCAGTATGCTGATGACGCCTCATTCCTCGCCCTCTACCCCACACCCCAGAAACCTCAACAATACCTCCGAACGCACCTCAGCCAGTTTACCTCCTGGTGCAACCAATGGCTCCTCAAGGTCAACCCCTCCAAAATCCAGGCAGTAATTATGGGACGAATCACCCACAACTTCCGTCTCTATTACTTTACCATTCACGACTGTCCCATCCACTTAATTGATACACCAAAATACCTTGGACTAACGCGCGACCTGCAGTTAACGAAGAAACCTCTACTAATATGCATCCAACAGAAACCCCACAATGGACTAAAATAGTGAAACTACTAACTGGCTATAGGGACTATATCCTTCCACCATCCTCCGCACCGACACATCCTCTCCTACGCAGATGTTGCATGGCTATCTATCCATCAAAGTTCTATAATTCGTTCCAAATTATCGAACGCCATACACTCTGCCTCGATTTCCTCACCCGTTTACATTCCACCACGTGTATCTTCTACCATCTCAGCAAATTCCAACCCCTCCTCAGCCACATCAATCACGTCTAGATATCCTGTGCTTCCCGCACACTAAATTCCAATAAACCCATTCTCTCTTCTCTGATCAGCAACCCTGGTATGATGCCGTTCCTTCACAAAGGTATCCTACATCTTACACCTACACACAAACTGCATAATACACTAATGCAACTTCCATTCACTTCGTCTCCCAGACAACGAAATCCGCGCCAATATTTATACGTCCTACAATCTACGAGGGCTTGCTGAATACTAGTGCCTCAGAATTGTTTTATCTACATCTACGTGATTACTCAGCTATTCACAGTAAAGTGCTGCCAGAGGGTTCAATGAACCACCTTCAAGCTGTCTCTCCACCGTTTCACTCTCGAACGGCACGCGAGAAAAACGAGCACTTAAATTTTTCCGTGCTAGCCCCGAATTCTCGTATTTTATCGTGATGATTATTTCTCCCTATGTAGGTGGGTGCCAACAGAATGTTTTAGCAATCGGAGCAGAAAACTGGTGATTGAAATTTCATGAGAAGATCCCGTCGCAACGAAAAACGCCTTTGTTTTAATGACTGCCACTCCACTTCACGTATCATGTCTGTGGCACTATCTCCCCTATTTCCCGATAATACAGAACGAGTTGCCCTTCTTTGTACTTTCTCGATGTCATTTGTCAGTCCCATCTGATGCGGATCCCACACCGCACAGCAATACTCCAGAATAAGGCGGACAAGCGTGGTGTAAGCAGTCTCTTTAGTAGTCTTTAGTAGTAGACCTGTTGCATCTTCTAAGTGTTCTGCCAATGAATCACAGTCTTTGGTTTGCTCTACCCACAATATTATCTATGTGATCGTTCCAATTTAGGTTATTTGTGATTGTAATCCCTAAGTATTTAGTTGAATTTACGGCCTTCAGATTTGTGTAAATTATCGCGTAATCGAAATTTAGCTGGTTTCTTTTAGTACTCATGTGAATAACTTCACACTTTTTCTTATTCAGGGTCAATTGCCACTTTTCGCGCCGTACAGATATCTTATCTAAATCATTTTGCAAGTCGTTTTGATCATGTGATGACTTTACAAGACGGTAAATGACAGCATCATCTGCAAACAATCTAAGAGGGCTACTCAGATTACCTCCTGTCTTTAATACAGATCAGGAACAATAGAGGGCCTATAACACTTCCTTGGGAAACGCCGGATATTACTTCTGTTTTACTCAATGACTTTCCGTCTATTACTACGAACTGTGACCTTTCTGACAGGAAATCGCGAATCCAGTCGTACAACTGAGGCGATACTCCATAGGCACGCAGTTTGGTTAGAAGACGCTTGTGAGGAACGGTGTCGAAAGCCTTCTGGAAATCTAAAGATATGGAATCAATTAGACTTCCTCTGTCGATGGCACTGTGAAAACTCTTAAAACTCTGTAAATAAAACAAATGTTATTAACATTGTGCATCTTTGTTCTTCGGTCTACATATTTGCAGCTCTCTGGTAATCGACATTCGAATTCGAAGAGTTGTTCCTCACACAGAGGGAGCACTTTCTTCTTCAGCATGACAATGGAAGAGCGCACACGAGTTCTGCGACATCTGCAACAATCCAACTCCTTTGGTTCATCGTCATCGATCGACCTTCGTACATTCCCGGTTTCGCCCCATCCGATTTTCATCTGTTTCCAGCACTTAAGGAACATCTTCGCGGACTTCAGTTTGATAGTGATGAAATGGTGCAAGCAGAGGTGAGGCTGTGGCTCCGTTGACAACGTCAAACATTCTAAAGTGGCGGTATCTCGTTGATTGGACTAACACACCTGTATCTGGGATTCAGGCAGGATCCTTGGTTTAGCTCGATGCTGAGATGCTTTTCCAACACAGCTGGAGAGCCTGTGCAGCGCTAATAGAGTTTTCGGGGGAATATCAAGTGGGCTAAGGCGTGAATGTCAATCTGCACGGAAGGGGGAAGCGTGCTAGGATAGCCCGCGCATTTGTGAAAACCACTGCGCCGGGGTGGCGTAGTGGTTAGTGCATGTGCCGAGAGAGCGGGTGACTTGGGTAGAATCCTGGACTTGGTACAAGTTTTTTACTGTCGCTTCAGTCTGCATATCACAAATGTTTGAGGCTTGAAAAGGTCTGTGTAACAATTGTTTCATACGATTAACAGGAGTGTTTTCGTTGATCACGTTCCCAATGTCGTAATTGATGCTTTTAAATTACGTACGACTCTGGATCAATGGTTTCGATCGCCAGTCATCTCCATTTTCTTTATATAATTTGTGGCACATACTGTATCACAGCCTCTGTGGCTGGAGTACTTGACGAATAGTTAGCCTCAAGGAGACTAGGTTGCCATGAATGTGTGCGATTTTGTTTTTATCTCCTATTTATTTTTCTAAGCTAGCAATATGAAGCGAAAGTTGACACAGTACCAGTGGCGGCACTCGCCCTTTGAGATTGAGGAGCCTCCTCTACTCCTATAAATTCCTTACACGAACATTCTTCACGCTTGACTTAACGCTGGATATTCCGGAAGCAGCAGGCGTGTGCAGGGAGTTTCGTAAGGGCAGCCAAAACCGGTCAAAACGGCCGTTGCTGCCAGAAATGCGTTTCGTAGACTTCATCTAATCTCACAGTTGCTGCTCCATCGACAGCTGTTGAGAAGTCCACTGTGGGACACAAGACGGTAGCCTGTTACGCACGGATTTCAGAAAGAAAGTTCCACGTACCGTCCTACGCTAAGATCCTTTTGCAACAAGACTGGCGCACTCTCAGGGCAGAGTACATGTTCCAGCTTCCCTGCAGACACCGTTTAGCTGCTGTACGGAAAACAGGAGCGTCACAGTGTGCGAGTAAAATAGCGCGGCAACTAGAAATGTAATACAAAGTTGAAGTACTTTGGTCAGTTCGACTTTTCTGGGCTAAACTGCACACAGATTCACTGTGATATTCTAGGAGTTTATAAGACGGAGTGCTGAAGAATAATGCCTGCGGAATGTAAAAACTCTTAAAGCTTTTTAAATACAATAAACATTAACATTGTGCATTTTTATTCTTCATGTCTACGTACATATTTCTCAGCATAGCCGCACTAGCAACAAACACATGTCTCCCGATGAGGGACCAATTTATTGATACTGTCACTGTAGAACGTTGGACGTTGGTGACGGAGCCAACAACTCACGTCTACTTGCACCTCTTCGTCGCTATCAAAGTTAAGTTCAAATGGTTCAAATGCCTCTGAGCACTATGCGACTTAACTTCTAAGGTCATCAGTCGCCTAGAACTTAGAACTAATTAAACCTAACTAACCTCAGGACATCACACACATCCATGCCCGAGGCAGGATTCGAACCTGCGACCGTAGCGGTCGCTCGGCTCGAGACTGTAGCAGCTAGAACCGCATGGCCACTCCGGCCGGCCCAAAGTGAAGTCCTCGAAGATGTTTTTTAAGTTCTTTAAACAAATGAAAATCGGATGGAGTCATGTCGGAACTGTACTGAGGATGATCGACGACAGCGAAGTCAAGGTGTCGGATTGTTGCAGATGCCGCAGCCTTCGTGTGTAGTGTGGCGTTGTCATGCTGAAGGAGAGGAAGGGTGCTTCCTCCAAGTGTGGACGAACTCTTCCAAATCGACCGTCCACTACAGTATGCTGTTGCTGGCGCACTGACGTAGTTACGTTGCACACCGCCATGTCACATACTATAGCTAGGAGAGGGCTGCAGATATGTAGACAAGATGAATAAAGATGTAGAATGTTAATAATGTTTGTTTTATTCGAAACCTTCAAAGAGTTTTCACATAAAAAATTCAGAGGCGTTGCTTCTCAGTACGCCGTCATAGTTGATAGGCAAGACAGATTTCATTGTCTGGGAGAAGGAGTCGGTTGAAGCTGTGCCGGTGTAGGAAACGGTACGTGTATAGGTGTAGGGACGGTGGGAGGTCCTATCATATCACAGTTGGTCATGACAGTGGAAAAAATAATGGGGTTACTGGATCTGTTGTTGTTGTTGTTGTTGTGGTCTTCAGTCCTGAGACTGGTTTGATGCAGCTCTCCATGCTGCTCTAACCTGTGCAAGCTTCTTCATCTCCCAGTACTTACTGCAGCCTACATCCTTCTGAATCTGCTTAGTGTATTCATCTCTTGGTCTCCCTCTACGATTTTTACTCTCCACTCTGCCCTCCAATACTAAATTGGTGATCCCTTGATGCCTCAGAACATGTCCTACCAACCGATCCCTTCTTCTAGTCAAGTTCTGCCACAAACTCCTCTTCTCCCCAGTTCTATTCAATACCTCCTCATTAGTTATGTGATCTATCCATCTAATCTTCAGCATTCTTCTGTAGCACCACATTTCGAAAGCTTCTATTCTCTTCTTGTCCAAACTATTTATCGTCCACGTTTCACTTTCGTACATGGCTACACTCCATACAAATACTTTCAGAAACGTCTTCCTGACACCTAAAGCAATACTCGATGTTAACAAATTTCTCTTCTTCAGAAACTCTTTCCTTGCCATTGCCAGTCTACATTTTATATCCTCTCTACTTCGACCATCATCAGTTATTTTTCTCCCCAAATAGCAAAACTCCTTTACTACTTTAAGTGTCTCATTTGCTAATCTAATTCCCTCATAATCACCCAACTTAATTCGACTACATTCCATGATCCTCGTTTTGCTTTTGTTGATGTTCATCTTATACCCTCCTTTCAAGACACTGTCCATTCCGTTCAACTGCTCTTCCAAGTCCTTTGCTGTCTCTGACAGTATTACAATGTCATCGGCGAACCTCAAAGTTTTTATTTCTTCTCCATGGATTTTAATACCTACTCCGAATTTTTCTTTTGTTTCCTTTACTGATGGTTCAATATACAGATTGAACAACATCGGGGAGAGGCTACAACCCTGTCTCACTCCCTTCCCAACTGCTGTTACCCTTTCATGTCCCTCGACTTTTATAACTGCCATCTGGTTTCTGTACAAATTGTAAATAGCCTTTCGCTCCCTGTATTTTACACCTGCCACCTTCAGAATTTGAAAGAGAGTATTCCAGTCAACATTGTCAAAAGCTTCTCCAAGTCTACAAATGCTAGAAACGTAGGTTTGCCTTTTCTTAATCTAGCTTCTAAAATAAGTCGTCAGTATTGCCTCACGTGTTCCCATATTTCTACGGAATCCAAACTGATCTTCCCCGAGGTCGGCTTCTACCAGATTTTCCATTCGTCTGTAAAGAATTCGCATTAGTATTTTGCAGCCGGGACTTTTCACATCTGTCAACGCCTGCTTTCTTTGGAATTGGAATTATTATATTCTTCTTGAAGTCGGAGGGTATTTCACCTGTCTCATACATTTTGCTCACCAGATGGTAGAGTTTTGTCAGGACTGGCTCTCCTAAGGCTCTCAGTAGTTCTAATGGAATGTTGTCTACTCCCGGGGCCTTGTTTCGACTTAGGTCTTTCAGTGCTCTAACAAACTCTTCATGCAGTATGGTATCTCCCATTTCATCTTCATCTACATCCTCTTTCATTTCTATAACATTGCTCTCAAGTACATCGCCCTTGTATAGACCCTCTATATACTCCTTCCACCTTTCTGCTTTCCATTCATTGCTTAGAACTGGGTTTCCATCTGAGCTCTTGATATTCATACAAGTGGTTCTCCTTTCTCCAAAGGTCTTTTTAATTTTCCTGTAGGCAGTATCTATCTCACCCCTCGTGAGATAAGCCTCTACATCGTTACATTTGTCCTTTAGCCATGCCTGTTTAGCCATTTTGCACTTCCTGTTGATCTCATTTTTGAGACGTTTGTATTCCTTAATGCCTGCTTCATTTACTGCGTATTTATATTTTCTCCTTTCGTCAATTAAATTCAATATTTCTTCTGTCACCCAAGGATTTCTACTAGCCCTCGTCGTTTTACCTACTTGATCCTCTGCTGCCTTCACTACTTAATCCCTCAAAGCTACCCATTCTTCTTCTACTGTATTTCTTTCCCTCATTCTTGTCAATTGTTCCCTTATGCTCTCCCTGAAACTCTGTACAACCTCTGGTTTAGTCAGTTTATCCAGGTCCCATCTCCTTAAATTCCCACCTTTTTGCAGTTTCTTCAGTTTTAATCTGCAGTTCATAACCAATAGATTGTGGTCAGAGTCCACATCTGCCCCTGGAAATGTCTTACAATTAAAACCTGGTTCCTAAATCTCTGTCTTACCATTATATAACCTATCTGAAACCTTTTAGTATCTCCAGGGTTCTTCCATGTATACAACCTTCTTTCATGATTCTTGAACCAAATGTTAGCTATGATTAAGTTGTGCTCTGTGCTAAATTCTATCAGGCGGCTTCCTCTTTCATTTCTTAGCCCCAATCCAAATTCACCTACTACGTTTCCTTCTCTTCCTTTTCCTACTGTCGAATTCCAGTCACCCATGACTATTAAATTTTCGTCTCCCTTCACAATCTGAATAATTTCTTTTATGTCATCGTACTTTTCTTCAATTTCTGCGTCATCTGCAGAGCTAGTAGGCATATAGACTTGTACTACTGTCGTAGGCGTGGGCTTCGTGTCTATCTTGGCCACAACAATGCGTTCACTGTGCTGTTTGTAGTAGCTTACCCGCGTCCTATTGCTTTATTCATTATTAAACCTACTCCTGCATTACCCCTATTTGATTTTGTATTTATAACCCTGTATTCACCTGACCAAAAGTCTTGTTCCTCCTGCAGCCGAACTTCGCTAATTCCCACTATATCCAACTTTAACCAATCCATTTCCCTTTTTAAATTTTCTAACCTACCTGCCCGATTAAGGGATGTGACATTCCACGCTCCGATCCGTAGAACGCCAGTTTTCTTTCTCCTGATAACGACGTCCTCTTGAGTAGTCCCCGCTCGGAGATCCAAATGGGGGACTATTTTACCTCCGGAATATTTTACCCAAGAGGACGCCATCATCATTTATCCATACAGTAAAGCTGCATGCCCTCGGGAAAAAATTACGGCCGTAGTTTCCCCTTGCTTTCAGCCTTTCGCAGTACCAGCACAGCAAGGCCGTTTTGGTTAGTGTTACAAGGCCAGATCAGTCAATCGTCCAGACTGTTGCCCCTGTAACTACTGAAAAGGCTGCTGCCCCTCTTCAGGAACCATACATTTGTCTGGCCTCTCAACAGATACTCCTCCGTTGTGGTTGCACCTACGCTACGGCTATCTGTGTCGCTGAGGCAGATCTAGGCATTCCTTTTTAGCACACATGTAGGCCAAATGCAATGTCAAGTGCAACTATTGTGAGATGGTGACAATAATTTGAGCTAGACCTCACAGATCTGTTGGCCAGAGTGGCCGTGCAGTTCTAGGCGCTACAGTCTGGAGCCGAGCGACCGCTACGATCGCAGGTTCAAATCCTGCCTTGGGCATGGATGTGTGTGATGTCCCTAGGTTAGTTAGGTTTAATTAGTTCTAAGTACTAGGCGATTGATGACCTCCGAAGTTAAGTCGCATAGTGCTCAGAGCCATTTTTCTCACAGATCTGGGTGATGTTGATCGAGTGGGAAGGCCATCGATGTGAACCACAGGCGTCAATGACCACAGGCAACATGGACCACAGACAACAGTCAACACAGATGACATGGACCACAGATGACAATGATCACAGATGACATGGACCCCAGACAACACCACCACAGAGGACGTAGCCACAGACGACATGGCCACAGACGACCTGGCCACAGATGACATGGCCACAGACGACATGGAACACAGTTGACATGGAACACAGATAACATGGACCACAGACGACATGGACCAAAGACGACAATGACCACAGATAACATCGACCACAGGTAACATCGACCTTAGATAACATCGACCACAGATGACAATGACCACAGACGACAATGACCACAGACGACAATGACCACAGACGACAATGACCACAGATGACAATGTCTACAGACGACAATAACCACAGATAACATCGACCACAGATGACAATGACCACAGACGACAATGACCACAGATGACAATGTCCAGTGGCGACAATAACCACAGATAACAAGACCACAGATAATATCAACCACAGACGACAATGACCACAGACGACAATGACCACAGATGACAATTACTACAGATGACAATGACCACAGCTGACAATGTTCACAGACGACAATGACCACAGACGACAATAACCACAGATAATATCGACCACAGACAACAATGACCACAGATGACAATGGCTACAGACCACAATGACCACAGACGACAATGGCCACAGGCAACGTTGGCCACAGATGACAATGTCCACAGACAACAATAGCCACAGATAACATGAACCACAGATAACATGGACCACAGACGTCAATGACCACAGACGAAGATGACCACAGACGACAATAGCCACAAACGACAATTACCGCAGATGGAAATGTCCACAGATGACAATGACCATAGATGACAATGTACACAGACGACAATAACCACAGATAACATCGACCACAGATAACATCGACCACAGACGACAGTGACCACAGACATCAGTGGTTACAGAGGACAATGACCACAGACGACAATGTCCACAGACGACAATGTCCACAGATGACATGGACCACAGATGACATGGACCACATATAATGATCACCACACGACATGGACCATACCTGCATGAACCACTCATGCCATGGACCACTCATGCCATGGACCACTCATGACATGGACCACACATGACATGTACCACAAATGTCATGGACCACAAATGCCATGGACCACACATTCCATGGACCATACATGCCATGGGCCACACATGCCATGGGCCACACATGACATGGACTACACATGACATGGACCACACATGACATGGACCACACATGACATGGACTGCACATGACAATGACCAAATGACGTGGACCATATACGACAATGTCCACAGACGACAGGCAGTCTTCTGGGCAGACCGGGTTCCCGTGTCCGATTCCCGGCGGGGTCAGGGATTTTCTCTGCCTCGTGATGACTGGGTGTTGTGTGATGTCCTTAGGTTAGTTAGGTTTAAGTAGTTCTAAGTTCTAGGGGACTGATGACCATAGATGTTAAGTCCCATAGTGCTCAGAGCCATTTGAACCATTTCTTCTGGGCAGGCTGAGAGAACACCTTGCGGAGGCGAGGGACAGAGATTTTCTAACGTCGAGGAGGATCACGCAACAGTTCTCGAATGACTCCATGACCACGAAGTGGATGGAATGATTACTGAGATGTTGCAGACTGTTGTTCACAGAGAGTTCGCAGCTGCATTGAAAAATGACATCATGTCTCAGCGTCAGTTTGATGTCTAGTGCAGGATTCAGTAAAAGTTACTTGGCCTACCATATTAATGTGTAACTTACTTTTTGAAGTCTCCTCATCTAATGCATGCCAACTCAGTCAGCCAGCTGTGCAATGCCATGCTATACAGTTAGTGTCCTTAGAACTCTTGTGATGTAAATGACGTGGGCAGTCGCCCCTACAATTAGTTGTGACTGGATAGTCAGTGGAGCTATGGAGACCAGTATAGAACACTTAGAAGGGAAACTCCTCTACGCACCCGTGTCAGAATTAGTGGTCAGATGGCGCAGAGTATGGCCTGTCAAAAACTGAACACAGATCAAGCAGGAAAACAGGAAGAAGATGTACCTAACTGAGAGAAAAGAAGTAAGATCGAAACATTGAACAGTCCAAGCTTAAGATGTACCTCATCCAGCAGATGCGAATAGCCATTGTGTCGTGCTTATTTGTGGTCACGGTGTTGGACAGCGATTGTGGAGATCCGTGTTCAACTCTCGCTCGTGCCCCACATATTTTTTCACGAAGTTATAAACTGTCCGTCCCGTCATTGACGTGTCTGTTCGCTATATTCAGATTTGTGTCTGTGTCGTGTTCTGCAACAGCAAGGTGTAAGGAAGCGACTTCCAGACGTAGATATCTCTTATTTGTTCTACACAAGTACCACATCTTATGAATCTTGCGTTCCGTATTCGAGGTTTTGACTCTTGAATTCCTTCGTTGTAACATAGTTCACGCCCGTTTATTTATCGTTTTCATTTCTGTGACAGGTCTATCCGGCATCTCGCCTGCTCTCACTATTCACCTCGAATACTTGCGACGGTAACGAATTACGAATTACCACGTGAGTCATATTCTATAACCAATGTATAGTATGACAATTACCAAGACTACAGAGGGGGAACAGACACTCAATGACCGGACGGACAGTTCATAATTAGGGAGATCTGAACACGGATTTCCCACTTTTCTGTCCAACACCGTGGTCACACAGCCACTATGCCGTGATTCTTCCGATTCTCTGGATATTGCACATCTTCAGTCTGGACCGTTCACTTTTTCTATTTTGCTACTTTTTTTCAAGGTTCAGTACAACTTCTTCCCGTTTTCATGCTTGATCAGTTTCTGATTGGCTATCCACTGGGCCATTTTCCAACTAAATATGAGGGCAGTGCAATGGGAAGTTTCCCTTCTTAAAAGCAGACTATTAATCGCATGATATCCATAGATTTTACGCCATATTTGAAGCCTGTGAATTCCATTTGGGTGCGGATGACGTATGCGGATTTTCATTGATGATAGCAACTGATGGGCATCTGGGAATGAGACTGTAAAATTCCAAAATATTTCATGTAATATCGATATCTTAAGTAAAAGACAGCTGAGCGAAAACCTGCCCAGTGTGTTATTATCACGGGCAGTGTAATAAGACATTCTAAGCAGCATATAGGTGTCCCAAAACTATTCGTTCAGTTTAATACAGGAGGTAGAAAACATTAAAACAAATATAGTTCGACAAGGAACATAGGGCCTCTGAAGTCAACTTGTAATATTAGGGACATTTTGTTAGTGACGCTGACGTAACCCGTAGTGTCTGTGTCGCTGACTGGGAATGTGCACTGACATTTGAAATTGCTCTGTGCACACGATTCACATGTTTGGACACATGCGAATCCAAGAGGTACTCAGGTACTCGACCTCGTGCTCAGTAACTGGGATTCAGTGTTAATGTGTGGGCCGGAATTTTCGGTGACACGTAGCCTGGACCATACATTCTTACATTCCGCCTCAACGGATGGAGATATCGCATCTTCGTGCAACAGGTGCTGCCAGAACTTCTGGAGAATGTTACCTCTGAATGTTAGGCAAAGGACGTACTTCCAGCATGATCGGGGACCAGACCATTTCAGCAGTAGTGTCAGGAATTATCTGAGAGCCAGCTTCGGGAATCGATGGGTCTGCCGAAGTAGCCCTGTGACCTGGCCACTTGCGTCGCCTGACCTCGCGTGTTTGGGTTTCTTCCCCTGGCGGTGTATGAAGAAGCAAAACGGAAGGACCCTGTCGCTAGAGTTGCCAGGAATCTTCGAATGGACACGACAATTAACGGTCCGACGATGTACCGTGTGCGGTCGCACTTTTGAGCAGTTCCTGTGAATGACAGTGCTATAATTGGGATACTGAACTACCTTCTGTGTAAATCATCCCTAGCATTAGAAATTGCCATCAGGGACCATATTTACCATAACTGAATACGAGTATATTTCTCTTGATATTCTTTACCTCCGTACTAATTTGAACGAAGAGCTTCGGAAGACCATGTATGGTATTTAGCAGTAAATAGTCCATAGTATTTTTATGGTTGGCTCCAAAATAGACATAAATTTTTGCAAGAAATCGTTCTGCTGCCTGAGACTGTTTTTCATTTCAGATAGGCTCTTTATTTCATTTCATTACCGGTCGGCTAATTTCACCCCCTGTAGTATCGTCTAGCGACAGCACACAAATCGCTCACAACATGTCAACATTCACATATGAGTATCGATGGAACAAAACGCATCAGTTAGTGTACTGGTAACACGCTGCGTTCGCATTCTGATGAACAGTGGTTCGAATTCCCACGGGGACAGCGGAATTAACATTTTCCGTAACCTCCGCAAGTAAGTGAAGGCGAATCTCAAGATGTTCCCTTTGAAAGGGCAAGGCCGTTTTCCTTCCCAAATCTTCTCAAATCCGAGTTTGTGCTCAATCTCTAATAACCTCATGGTCGATAGTACATTAAGCCCTAACATTTTTGCGTGTAAATGAGTCTTTAATCTGAATTCAGTACAGCCACAGCAGGTGCCGGCACAACTTAAACAGAAGTGATGTTTTATTTGTACAATCTAGGATGGTCTCTTGTTTCCTCTTAAAGCCCCGTAACTTCACAATGTTTCTTAGCGTTTTGCAGCAGTTGAGTTTTATCTTAATTGGAGTATGCTTAGAACCAAATTCATCTCTGACACACACCTTGTTACAACGAATATCCCCTCTCAGCTGCATCATTCTTTACTTTTGCTCCCTGGTATCTGAGTATTTTACCCTATCCCCCTCGAGGGAATGCATAAACAACTTTTTTCATGCATGGTCCTGCAGCAAAATTTTCATTATGAAGGCCTTTACATGTTTTTCTTTCCACATTAATCTGTGAATCATGGGATTCTCTATGAAGAACTTAATTTTTGAATGATGTCACTTGATAACACGTAGAGGTTACACTATGATCGTTCTACAAATTGTTTTATTTCATGATCCAAGGATAGTGATAATAACTAGAGGGAAAGATTTGTTAAATTTGAGAATAAACCCATGCATGTAGGATGCTGTTTCCTTGGGGAGAAGACCGACGAACTGATTTTGTTGATTGCCCTGGTGGGCTGGTATCTCTTGCACGAAAAGATTCACTATTAGCAATAGTGGATAAACGAAACGAACAGGTGATTTAAATCATCTTTTGGCGCCCAGATGCATGAACAAGTTAGCGTATCTCTGACACCAATTCCCTGGAGCTACCTGGGTTCAGAGTCAAATTTGGTACAAAAGTTAATATAGCATTTACAGATAAATATGTCACAATCAGCACAATTCTTGCAATTAGTGCAGCTAATCCAACCTTAGAAAAAAATTTCATTGCAATACGAACATTCAGTGTCCTTGATTTCTTCACTGTGTTCGCCAAAGAACAGCTTCTGGCACTTAACTGAATCCTTTCTTTATTGCGTCTTTATTTTCTAATTATTCTAATTATTCAGTTCAGCAGGTTTGGACATTTCTGCTTTTTCTTCCGTTTCTTCTGGCTTCCATCTTCTCTTGTTGATCTGCCTGATTTTTTTTCAATTGACATTTACATCTACGTGGATACTCTGCAAATCACACTTAAGTGCCTGGCAGAGGGTTCATCGAACCACCTTCACGATAATACTCTATTACTCCAATCGTGGACATTGCGCGGAAGAAACGAACACCTATATCTTTCAGTGCAAGCTCTGATTTCCAGTATTTTATTATGATAATCGTTTCTCCCTATGTAGCTCGGTGTCAACAAAACATTTTCGAGGAGAAAGTTGGTTATTGAAATTTCGTGAGAAGATTCCGCCGCAATGAAAAACGTCTTTGTTGTAGCGGCGTCCACTCCAAATATAGTATCATGTCAGTTACACTCTGTCCCCTATTTCGCGATAATACAGGTCGTGCTGCTCTTCTTTGAACTTTCTCGACGTACTCCGTCAGTCCTATCTGGTAAGGATCCCAGACCGCGCAGCAGTACTCCAAAAGAGGCGAGAGGCCGGACAACTGTAGTGTAGGCGGTCTCTTTAGTGGAAATGTAATTTTTTCTAAGTGTTCTGCCAATAAAATGCAGTCTTTGGTTTGCTTCCCCACAACATTTTCTATGTGTTCTTCCCAATTTAAATTGATCGTAATTGCAATTCCTAGGTATTTGGTTGAATTTACCGCCTTTAGATTACACTCATTTATCGTGTAACCGAAGTTTAACGGATTCCTTTTACCACTCATGTGGATGACCTCACTTTCCATTATTCAGGGTCAATTGCCAATTTTTGCACCGTTGAGATACCTTTTATAAATTGTTTTTGCAATTTGTTTTGATCTTGTGGTGAGTTTACTAGACGATAAATGACAGCATCATCTGTAAACAATCTAAGTCGGCTACTCGGATCGTCTCCTAAATCGTTTATATACGTAAGGAACATCAGAGGACCTACAAAACTACTTTGGGGAACGCCAGAAATGAGTTCTGTTTCACTTGATGACTTCCCGTCAGTTACTACGAAATGTGACCTTCCTGAAAGTAAATCACGAATCCAGTCACATAGCTCAGATGATGTCCCATAAGCACGCAATTTCAGTACAAGCCGCTTGTGCGGTACAGTGTCAAAAGCTTTTTGGAAATCTAGAAATACGGAAACAATTTGAAATCCTTTGTCAATAGTGCTCAACGCTTCATGTGTGTAAAGAGACAATTGTATTTCAAAAGAACGATGTTTCCTGAGAACTCATCGTTATTATCGTTGTCTTGCCCTTTTCTTGGCTTTTGTTTTTGTTGTTGTTGACCTCATTTCAATTTCGGCTAGTATATGACGTCTCTTCGACTTACTGCAAGACATATCAGCGCTTTTCCCATCTCATTTACATGAGTGACTAAAGGTAATACATTATTGTCCTTGCCTCTCACTTCTGATTTATGCGAAACTTTCATCGCATGTCTATCTGGTGCCTGTTCTGTATCTTTGCTGCACTGCATCCAGTTCATCTTCTCCAATGGGTCCATTAACTTCTCGTTTACTGTATCTCTTCTATTGTCATTCAACTTGTCAAAACGAGATGGTGCCAACGTCCGGTGAGCCGACGTCTGCGGCAACAGAATCTGTACGTGAAAATACACGTGAGCACAAAGCAACAATCCCACATTTATGAAATCCTTTTACCATTGTAGCTGGTACAAATGCCAGCCAACTGCGAGCCATCTACTTGGAACAGTCAACTGCGTTCCGACTTCTACAGTGACTTGCAGTAGCTACTGGAGGGACGATTTTTCACAGAAATTCTTTTTCAGTGACGAACCCATGTGCCTAGAAAGGTTAATCGTCCTACAAGATATCGTAGAGCACATTCGTGACTCACCTGAAGTTAACGTCTTTCGTGCCATGCCCTCTTCGAAACTTTTTGGACCACTTGTTTGCAAGAAAATGGGGATGGTTTCGTGTATCTGGACATGCTGCAGCAATCTGGTATGCAACAATTATAGCAAGACAGTGGAGACTTCATTCAACAATAAAACTGTTCCCCAACATACTTTATTTCAGACGGTCGTGATTACCTCAACGTCGAAGGGTCTCAGCGTGGTGTTGGACGTGCTTCTCATCGCGATTCTCCTCTTCTTCAGCGGCCCCCACGGCCAGATGACTATTAATTTTAATTATTGAGTTTTTGGATACACCCCTATAGCCATCTCAACAGTGGAAAGAGGGTACTACAGCGTTTTACGACAATTCAGAAAATTTATTAGGATTAGTCAGTACCCTGGTTCGAAGTTACATGGGCTTAGAATTGTCATGTTACACCACGCAAACGATTTTCGTGTCAGTTACGAAGTTAAGGAGAACGCCACACCCCGTCCCCGAGAGGAGAAAATAAACGACCCCGCCGCGAATCGAACTCAGTCCACGATGGTTAGCAGTTTGCCGCGGGAAACCCACAGCTACCGAGGTGGACATCACCTGATTTAATTCAGTATGATTTCTTCTTATAGGGTCACAGATATCGACCATACGTTGGGACGGGTGTGTTCCAGAGTTTGAATACTGTACTGGTGACTGAAAAACTTAGAGAAATCCTCTATCCACTAATATGTGTAATTTTTCTGTATGTCTTGTAGTTTTCGGAAGGTACTTATGAATAACACTCTACGCTCGTTACATTCACAAAGCGGATTTTATTCCCCGTCTAGATTGTTTTCACTTTTAAATTGACAGTTTTTGGGTCTACTTGAACCATCTTCAGGTCTGATTGTATCTATCACAAGGGGAACCTGTCCATTTTATCGGCAAAATTTCCGTGCTACGTCACTGGATACTATTACCTAATGACGTACTATGTAAAGTTTGCTGGCACTTTAGGCGGTTATTTTTTGTCCCCGAAACATTCGGACGTGAAAATAGTTCATGTGGATCCGAAACGGCGCATTTTAAACAGGAAATCAGTCTAGACGGACAGTAAAATATGATGTGCAAGTGTTGCTGATTTTCTCTGAAGACAGTATATTAAAATTTTGCAAACATTCATAATCCAGACTTTGTACGTAAGACGTGCATATTTCCAGTTCAGCTCCAACAGTTGGTCTGTACTGAATATCGCGCGTTCTGAAGTAGCCTCGATGCGGCGCACATGGTACGCCTGCGCTAATGGCCATATTTCACGGTAACGGTCCCGCAACTGCTCCAGTAGTTACATCTCACTCTGCTTGTTGCAGTGCTTCCGAACATTACCTTTACGTGCCTAACGCCGGAGCAACGATAACTCAGTTTACTGCGCCATTATGAAGAAACATCTTCGTCGTAAAATGAGTTTTCTAACAAAGTTTCGTGCCGGAATGTTTATAACGGATACCTGCTTGTGAAGCAGTAAAAGCGCTCTATTGGGCTACGATACACCAGAAAGGACGTTCTAGGGAACACGAGGCACACGCTGCACGTATAGTATACGCGATGCAAGCGGCACCACCCTGGATGATAGCTCTAAGAACCTACGCTTCTTGTCACGTAATTGCACTGCATAAAAACTGAACATGACTGCTTTACTTTCTAGTAATTATGTTGTTTGGGCCCTATGCGTACTTCATATAGTGATGATTCTTTCTAAGCCTCGCACTTGGTGCCATTTATGTTGTGTGTAATCTGTTAGGACCATTCCAGAAACTGATTGAGTAATGATGCCTCGTTACTAAGCTTGAGTGACTAATGTACACTGAAGCGCTAAAGAAACTAGTATAGACACGCGCATTCAAATACAGAGATCTGAAAACAGGCAGAATACGGCGCTGCGGCCGGCAATGCCTATATAAGACGACAAGTGCATGGCACAGTTGTTATATCGGTTACTGCTGCTACAATGGCAGGTTATTTAAGTGAGTTTGAGCGTAGTAATACAGTCGGCGCAGGAGCGATGCGATACAGTATTTTCGAGGTAGCGACTAAGTGGGGATTTTCCTGTACGACCGTTTCAGCGGTGTACCTTGAATATCAGGAATCCGGTGAAACATCTAATCTCGACATCGCTGGAAAAAGATCATGCAAGACTGGGACCAATGACTGCTGAAGAGAATCGTTCAACGTGACAGAAGTGCAACACTTCCTCAAATTACTGCAGATTTCAGTGTTTGGGCATGAACAAGTGTCACCGTGAGAACCAATCAACGAAACATCATCGGCGTGGGCTTTCGGAGCCGAAGACCCACTCGTGTACGCTTGGTGACTGCACGACAAAAAGCCTTACGCCTTGCCTGGGTACGTCAACACTGACATTGAACTCTTGCCTGGTCGGACGTGTCTCGTTTCAAATTGTACCGAGGGGACGGACGTGTACAGGTATGGATATAACCTCATGAATCCAAGGACCCTGCATGTCAGCAGGGGACTATTCAAGCTGCTCGAGGCTCTGTATTGGTGTGAGGCGTGTGCAATCGGAGCGATATGGGACCCCTCTTATGTCTAGATACAACTCTGACAGGTGACACGTACGTAAGCATCTTCTCTTATCACCTGCATCCAGCCGGCCGAAGTGGCCGTGCGATTAAAGGCGCTGCAGTCGGGAACCGCAAGACCGCTACAGTCGCAGGTTCGAATCCTGCCTCGGGCATGGATGTTTGTGATGTCCTTAGGTTAGTTAGGTTTAACTAGTTCTAAGTTCTAGGGGACTAATGACCTCAGCAGTTGAGTCCCATAGTGCTCAGAGCCATTTGACCCATTTGACCTTCATCCATTTGTGTCCATTGTGCATTCAAAAGGACTAAGGCAACTCCAGCAGGACAATGCGACACCCCATACATCCTGAATTGGTACAGAGTGGCAGCAGGGACACTCTTGTGAGTTTAAACACTTCCGCTTATAACACTACTTCCCGTCTGTAGGTGCAATTTGAACAACGTCCTGTCACGGTCGCCACGTATAACACTCCTGTCCGCTATAACCTTAAAGCTGGCGGCAGTTCGCATAATGAAATTATTTTTTTATTCAAGCAATTATAGTATAAAGAAACAGAGCAGTGTTACCCTCTGAGAGGAATTTCGTTATATTGTCGGTGTTGTACCTAACGGAGGTGGCTTATCGGAAGTGAAAGTCAAAATTACGTAAATATTTAAACAGTACCAAACAAAACTTTACCTATCTACACTGTTCAAAGAATAAAGAGGTCGCCAGCCTAATTAGGCAAGAGAATAATTGACATTCTAGTTCAAGAAAATAAGTATGAGTAACTTTAACGGACAAACACAACCTATACTTTGTCACACGAGTGTGCAATGAACTCTGACACCTGCATATGTTCACGTTAAAGAAAGTGCTAACAGTTATAGGAGAACGTGGCTATTTGCATAATGGTAACAGAAAACGGCATATACTTCTGCCTTCAAGGCTTGTTCAAACTGAATTGTCTCAATAATATTACTATCAATATTCACTGTAGAACCATGAAATAGGCATAGGTTCAATATTACTTTTCCAACATTTTCCTATCTGACAAAAAAATTGTAAACGTAGTTCACTGCAAAATTGTGAACTAGTCATAGGTTAAGTCTCTCTCTCAGCTAAATACTTTTCTATTTAGAATGAAAGTTAAATGTATTTCACTAACAAAAAATTTCTCACTGAAGTTTGAATAAAGGAAGTTATTGTTTTCATAGATAGTGGTCTTTCTATTAATTGTTATTTATCCTGAGCATAAAGGATAAACCGTGGATCCTATTACATTATTCATTTGCACCTTCAATACAAAAGAGGAACCCAATATTGTCAGAATTTGAACTGAATATCAAGCGTAATTAAAACTTTCTATAATTAAGAAACTTTGTGCATTTGAACTACTTTCAATGGAGGGGGGCCCTTAATCTTAACCACTGTAGCAGAGCAAACTAAACATACTTTCAATACACTAGAGAAACAACTACTTAGCAAGCATGAACATATAACTCTCAACAGTTTCAGTTCTGAACTTTTACTGCAGTTAAACACAAATTTGAGATATTTGTAAGATCCTTTCAACAAACAATATTAATTTTAGCACACTCTAATGCTATATTAATTTTAATATGCCTTCAATAAAGGACACTCGGTAAACACTTTAGAGTGGGAGGGACCCTGAGTCGATATGTGACTGAGGATAAATCAAGGTAGGTACAAGAGTTCATTCAAATTTTACATTATATTTGGATACACTATAACATCCTATGAGCTGATCCTTCACTGTACATTACTATAGTGTTCCATTACAGTGATTGCCCAATGTGATGGCGATTGCATGTTGGTAGGTGGATTTGCAGGTAGAATTGCTGGACTCTGTCATTTCTTGGTGGCGATGATAGATATCAATTCCAGAATAGTTCCAGCTCTTTATCCATCCATCCGAGGAATTGGAAAGCGGCACGGAAAGCCTCTCTTGGCACCAGCACAATATACAACTTTCACATGAGCAGCTGACAGTTTGGAAGCTCGTCCCCGACTGACTCTCAATTCCACCTTTTCTACCTAGGCCAACCACATTTTGCGCGCTCTATACAGTTCCGTTCCCGAGGGGAACCACAACTTTATACATACAAAATAACTAGGAACCCTGAGTTAAAGTCAGCAATTTACATAACAGCAACCAAACATATCAAATTAAACAGAACATTTGCACATATTGGCAGTTCTACACAAAATTATTTTAAAAAAATTACAAATATATACAGTAAGTTTTGTCTCCCTCCAATTGAGACAAAGAATTTAGACGACAGATATACTACATTGCATAGAATCAAACCATGACATCAAAGTTTTTTTCACAGAGAAAGGAGTATACAATTATCTGTTATCGATTCAATTAAACAACATTTACAGAAACTCAGCGATGTAACATTTAATAAAACAAAAGGCAAAATAAATCAGTAGAGTATCAGAGCTATGGTGTTACACACCGGCCACCAGACTCCCCAGACATGAACATTATTGAGCATGTCTGGGATGCCTTGCATGGTGCTGTTCAGAAGAGATTTCCACCCCCTCGTACTCTTACGGATTTATGGGCAGCCGTGCAGGATTCAAGGTGTCAGTTCCCTCCAGCACTACTTCAGATATTAGTCGAGTCCATGCCACGTCGTGTTGCGGCACTTCCGCGTGATCACAAGGGTCCTACGCGATATTAGGCAGGTGTACCAGTTTCTTCGGCTCCTCATTGTATATTCTCTACAAAAATTTGTACTTGACAGCAGCCTCCAATATGAAATGAATTGATTAGACGCACTGAAAGTTGCTTCTGTCTTATTTGTTGAATGCTATTACTGCCTACAAATATTCCCCTCTGTAAGCAATTAGACACATGAATTAAGAACAGCGCGATCTCATTAGTGTTAATGAGTTACGAGGTTGTAAGCAAACTTTAATACTGAAACGCATAAAAGAAAGGAAGACACATATCAACTAAGATATTCAGCTGTCCTAATACCAACCGTCAGTGTAAATGCCTCCAGCGTTGTAGGAGAGACGTGTGCTATGGAGATATAATTGCGCACAGTATGTGCTAATATTTACCCACAGGAAAATAAATGACACAAATGCAAAGCTTCGAAGCAATTGTTGCTGCATACGTGTCCCTAAGTTGTCTGCAGCTGACACTTAAGTTGTTCGGCTGAAAATCTCTAAATAAAAAACGAATATGTTAGTGTCTGCTGTGGGTAGTTTATCGTAATATTAGTTATGATAAAGGCAGTATTTAAATATGTTTTTCTAGTACGTGGCACTAGCATGAACAAAGATTACCGAGCATATGTGCACAAGAGTATAAAAGATAGTAGGATTGAAAAATAACTTCGAGGCAAAAATAATTCATGAGCTACTTTTAATTAACTTTCGCTGTTAACACAGGTACTCATTAACAGTATATACAAATGTCCTATGACAGATCTCATGAGTGTACAGTATCACACATTCACAAAAAGTAGAGAGTAACTCTACATAGTTTACAATCCCGGCAGTCCTGTTTATAAAGTACGAAAGTAGCGTGAAAGAAGTTCTGCATCGCCGGATGATTCAGTTAAAAATAGATATTGTTTCTCGCACATTCAAAGTAAGACGCGATCTGAACAAAACCCTAAACTTACTCACATGAGAACCAACTTCAGAAGCATGTCCCGAAGATGCAATTGAAAATTCGTGTAATTCTGAATCACGCCAGTACTATGCCTGCAGACAACCAATAATCCTGGACGCTGCGGATTAGAAATTCCTATCTCAGGAATGAAAAAGAAAAGGAATGTCTGATCTTTACAAATCTCAACCAGGTAGTGGATTATTGGCAGCTTCAGTCACCAACCACGCTAAGAGAGATACTGAGTAATATAATTAAATGATTATTTTCTTCAAAGGAATGTAATTGCATTCCAGTGCGACGTAGAGAGCAGTTGTTTTTTATTTTTTATTTTTTTGTGACAATGATTTTATACCAGCTGGTCTGACTCATGTATCGTTATATCCAAATGGTTTATAAATGTTAAGCTACATTCAGGTATGCGGTACAGTACCAATAGCAATGTATGTAGTGTAACTCATGTAAGCCCTCCCTCAAACGTGTTATATCTTCACAGATCCGATGATGGCACCTTTGGTGTATTGAAACCGGTTATCCAGTAAACAGTATTTAAGCGATCTTGGCTTTTGAATTATTTCTACAACAGAGTGATCGCCCCACTACGCACTATGTGTTCACTGCAAAAAATGTATTTGTATTCTCTTACTTTCAGCGGAATAAGCTGTAAATATAGATCTGTTCGAAAGCATTTCTTTATGAAAGAGTTGAAGCTGACGTCACTGAATCAGTGTGAGTGGGCTGTTTTTACATGTATTTCACAATGTGCACGTCTCTTGGTAACTTACTAACGAATTGAACTCAAAAATATAACAACTATTCTGTTAATTAAGTAGAAAATAATTAAAAACAGAGATTATCCTTACGAATCATGTGGCTATTTGCTCTCTCACCGCTTCGAGCGCTAGTATCGCTCCAGCTGTCAAACGATAACTTTCTCACCAGAGAGTGTCGTGACTGTATGTATTAGATTCTGGTAATACGAAGCCACTCCGCTGCTTGTTCTCGTGTGTGTGTGTGTGTGTGTGTGTGTGTGTGTGTGTGTGTGTTTTGACTTTATGAGCGCTCAGCGGCGAGGTAATCAGCGCCCTGATACATTTTAAAGGGAACGAATGTGGATAAAATCGCTAAAATTCTTACACAATGAGAGGATGAAACCTACAAAACGTCACTCACCCACTCACTATCACCTCACTGGCACTGACTCACACAACCACCCTATCTCACGCGCCTGAACACAATGGAGAAAGGGCGAAGCGTGCTGCTCCAGGGATTAAAACACAAGTAAAACGACATAAGAGCTAAAATAATGGTGTAGGCAAATGTGAGAGGCGGACCAGTGACAGAAAACATGGCTGAGCCTGTCACTCTGTGAACGCATGAAAACCATCTCTCTGATGATGGTTTTCATATTGAACGGACGAGGACGCAAATCTGCGATTTCAACATGCTGCACCACACATTTTGGTGAGGTCATTGCATACTCGTGGCTTAATCTGTGCATTTTCCTCATGCATTGCTTCCGTTTCTTGCAGCTTGTGTTGCTTTCGATTCATATTTATAGAGAGTAAACTCTCATGTGATGTATTTGTTCCATTCGTAATGTATATATGCACTTCTTTGCCATCAGTTTGGAGCCATGTGTCCATGTAGCTGTGATTAAAACATCAATGAGCGTCGTTAGCATTCTCTCTCTCTCTCTCTCTCTCTCTCTCTCTCTCTCTCAACTGAAAGTGCGAAGAACACTTTCATTGTATTATTCTTTGGTTCCTTAAATAACCACACAACTGATGGCTTTGTGTGGGACTTCAGACGAACTGTAATCGTCCGCGTGATGATGCCTATTCTGTAATTAATCGTTTTGATCATTAAATCATCTTTCTTGCACTACCTGTTTTTGTCTTTTCGTTTCATTTATAAGGTTTCCTTTTTTGGCCAAACAACGAAGTGGCTTTACATATTTGCAGCAACACTGGGTTTTCTCACGGAACCTTTTCCCATTCATCGGGTCTGTTTAAAAAAGAAATGTACTTGCTTTAAAAATGGCTCTGAGCACTAGGGGACTTAACGTCTGAGGTCATCAGTCCCCTAGAACTTAGAACTACTTAAACCTAACTAACCTAAGGACATCACACACATCTATGCCCGAGGCAGGATTCGAACCTGCGACCGTAGCAGCAGCGCGGTTCCACACTGAAGCGCCTAGAACCGCACGGCCACTCCGGCCGGGTACTTGCCTTACTGTGATATGAATTCTTCAGCTGTCTTTGCAACTATCAGGTACGTCTACACCTACATCAAAACTCTGCAAATCACACTCAAGTGGCTGGCAGAGGGTTCATCGAATCACCTTCATGATAAGTCTCTATTATTCCTCTCCGCGCGAAAAAAACGAATACCTGTATCTTTCCGTGCGAGCTGTGATTTCCCTTATTTTATTATGAACATGTTCTCTCCCTATGTAGGTCGGCTTGAACAAAATATTTTCGCATTCGGGAGAGAAAGTTAGTGATTGAAATTTCGTAAGAAGATTCCACCGCAACGAAAAACGTCTTTGTTTTAATGGTGTCCATCCCAAATCCTCTATTATGTCTATGAGACTCTCTCCCCTATTTCGGGATAATCCAAAACGTGCTGCTCTTCTTTGAACTCTCTCGATGTATACCTCCGTTAATCCGACCTGGTAAGGATACCATGTCGCGCAGCAGTACTCCAAAAGAGGACGGACAAGCGTAGTGCAGGCAGTCTCTTTAGTAGTTCTGTTATGTTTTCTAAGTGTTCTACCAATAAAATACAGTCTTTGGTTTGCCTTCGGCACAACATTTTCTATGAGTCCTTTCCAATTTAAATTGTCCGTAATTGCAATTCCTCGGTATTTAGTTGAATTTACGGCCTTTGACTGATTTATCGTGTAACCGAAGTTTAACGTATTCCTTTTAGCACTCACGTGGATGACCTCTCACTTTCAATTATTTAGGTTCAATTGCCTATTTTCGTACCATTCAGATACCTTTTCTAAATTGTTTTTCAATTTATTTTTTATCTTCTGATGAGTTTACTAGACGATAAACGACAGCATAATCTTCAAAAATGGCTCTGAGCACTATGGGACTTAACTGCTGAGATCATCAGTCCCCTAGAAATTAGAACTACTTAAACCTAACTAACCTAAGGACATCACACACATCCATGACCGATGCAGGATTCTAACCTGCGACCGTTGCGTTCGCGCGGTTCCGGACTGTAGCGCCTAGAACCGCTCGGCCACCCCGGCCTGCAACAGCATCATCTGCAAATAACCTAAGACGGCTACTCAGATTGTCTCCTAAATCGTTTTTATACGTAAGAAACAGCAAAAGGCCTATAACACTACCTCGGCGAACGTCAGAAATCACTTCTGTTTTACTCGGTGACTTTCCGTCAATTACTACGAACTGTGACCCCTCTGACAGGAAATCATGAATCCAGTCACATAACTGAGACGATATTCCGCAAGCACGCAATTTCTCTACGACCTGCTTGTGTGATTCAATGTCCAAAGCCTTTCGAAAATGTAGAAATACGGAATCCCTTGTCAACAGCACTCAACACTTCGTGTGTGTAAAGAGCTAATTGTATTTCACAAGAACGATGTTTTCTAATTCCGTGTTGAATGTACATCGATAGACCGTTCTCTTCCAGGTAACGCATAATGTCCGAACACAATATATGTTCCAAAATCCTACTGCATATCGACGTTAATAATACGAGCCTCTAATTTAGTGCATTACTCATACTACCTTTCTTGAGTGCTGATGTCATCTGCGCAACTTTCCAGTCTTTCACTACGGATCTTTCGTCGAGCTAGCGATTGCATATGATTGGTAAGTACGGAGCTATTGCATCTGCACACTGTGAAAGGAACCTAATTGGTATACAGTCTGGGTCAGACGACTTGCTTATATTAAGTGATTTACGTGTTCGTCAGTGATGAAATATGTTGATGTGCAGAGCATAGAACAGTGACGACATCAGGTTGGTCTCACGACGTAAATTCCCTCATTTTTTATCAGAATTGAAAGGTTTTTGCCCTATGTGCTTAGGTTCAGGTGGTACAGATGGAAAATACACTTACATCGCACGAGTTTCATCTATAAGGTGAGACTCAGCACATCACTTCATTAATGGGACAGTATTCAGTTTTATTAATTTTTTTCCTTCATAGGCTTTTTAAATGGAATTCCCATATGCTTGAGAAAACACTACCGTTATTAAAATTTGCAAGTGAGACTGCGTTATCACGGATTCATGTTTGAAAACTGGTTGAATATTATGATAAAACTAGTTCCGATACTTTAATTGCATATTTAGCTTAATTTTTGAAGATCACGGTTGGTTTTCAACCTCTTTACAGAATTAATTCTATAACAAGATATGTTCATCAGGTAGATTAGGAAAGGTAGTAGTGCACCCTTCGTGCTAATAGTTATCTTGTGGTGACGTCTCTGTGTGTTAGTTTTTTCCGTGAGACACAAAGCATGTGGCAGGTGCACTATTACCTGGGAGTGTTGGTGCATTTCATTATCATGCAAAACCCCACGTGGGTATGAATAAAGTTAACTGATTCAGAACTAATCATGATGCAGGCTCACACTTCCATGATAGTATAGGAAAAGTTTGAAATACATCCAGGGACGTCGGTTGCAGGTGTTCTGAGACGAAAAGGTTGCCACGGAAACGGAATTGGTAGCGGGCCTCATCAGACCAGTCAGAAGGCAAATGACTCAAAGTTACCGTGCTGTAGGCTCACAGACGTGTAAAGTGAAAACCGTATCTGAGTTATAAATCCCAAATCGTAATGTTATAGACTACTTACCCTTGAATTAACGACTCGTTCTACACACTAAAGGTAAAAATAACAAGACCTTGTTCACCTTCTACGATAAAAATTCTATGATGGTTTGGTAAAAACGTCTCGCTATCTCTACAGATCAGCTGTGTCAACTAAAATGAAAAGTGTATAATGTAAGAGGTAACAGGGACAAGTGTTATAAGGAAACATCATTTTATTTTCCTTTGAGGGTAAATGCGTGTAAACGGTTAGAAGGGAAACTTGCATTTAATAACTAATCTGCCTCCAATGTTAGGTATGAAACTTTCGAAATAAGACTAAAATATCTCTCTCAGAAGTTACGGTTTCATATTAGACTCCTTAATATTATCGAAGCAATCTATTCTTCACGAAACTTGTATCCTGAAATACCTATGACTATGTTTCCGTAAGGAACGCCTTTTGGCCGTCCGCAGTGGACGAACGGTTTTAGGCGCTTCAGTCCGGAACCGCGCGACTGCTACGGTCGCAGGTTCGAATCCTGCCTCGGGCATGGATGTGTGTGATGTCCTTAGGTTTGTTCGGTTTAAGTAGTTCTAAGTTCTGGGGGACTGACGACCTCCGCTGTTAAGTCCCATAGTGCTCAGAGCCATTTGAACCATTTTTTCGAACGCCTTTTAACTAGTTGAATGTATAGTAGGAGATTCGGTAACAGACAATTTAACAAATTCGAATGTCGTTTCGTTTCATAAGATGTGCTTCACATAATACAGTGCCTGACTATTTTTGGCATAACATGATAAATGTCTTAATGTCTTACTTTTAGTGAAGCTACTTGTAGTTCAATAAAGAACATAAACGGCTCGCTCTTGGTTCCTGAGTTTCCAGAATTCTCAAACGTCACCATCAAGAGTTACTCGTGGAAGGATGTGTACGTGGACATGCAAATTCAGAAAGAAACGTCAAATTGTGATAAAGAAAAAGATTTTGTCAATACTTCACATAGTGACTAGTGAAGATTTAAAACGTATTATCCAATAGGTATAAAATTCTGTGGAGCCTAAAATATCGTATGGGAAGAACCGTATCTCTCTTGACATCACCTATCAGACCTAAGCAGAAACAATGAATACAAACACGCTCATGAAAACAACTAAATTAATGAAGTTAAAAGAAGTGTTTGACAGATGCAGCGTTCTATAATTGATCTAATTATAAATAAAAATAATCAAAGTAAAATATTATACATAGTAATATCAAAGATAGACTTTAGCATTGCAATAAAAAAATTATGATCTAAATTTCTTTGCTCCATTGAATTTGGAACCTCCTGAGTCTTTTGCTGGATACATTTCATTTGAAATCCAGGAATAGCTCCTTCTGCAACCGAACTTTACACAGCATTCTTTCTAAAAAAGGAAAACGCCTTTCCGACGCATTGAACATGTCTCACGCCAAAGACAATGAGGATACGGACTTTCAGTATCCTTCGTCACTGAACAATCTAGGCTGGCACCACATGTCGTGGTGACGCCGGAAGAGTAAGGGACCAACTCTAAAAGCAAACACTTGGCACGGTTTTTGTATGTCCATCCTTTTGACAGAAGGTCTTGGGGCAGTTTACTGTTTTGAGAAAATGAGACGCTTAAACCTGTCCTTATGATTTTATTTATTTTGTAGCTACCATATCCTGCTCTCCAATGCGCCATCTTCAGGCTCAACTTGATACTGAAGGGGTTGACACGATCCCTAATTATACCGCATCAGTAGCCAACATAACTGGCTACGCAGACTATCTGAAAACTTTGGAGTCAGCACTCCACCTCCAACTTGATGGTTGGAGTGCTGACACCAAAGTTTTCAGATAGTCTGTGTAACCAGTTATGTTGACCACTGATGCGGTATACATAGGGATCGTATCAATCCATTCGGCATCAACTACAGCCTAAAGACGGCGCATTGAAACGCCAAATCTGATAGCTACAAAAAAACAAAATAAAATAAAATCGTAACGACGGCTGCAGGCGTTTTATTTTCCCACAATAAGTCAAGGTATTCACTGCAAGTAACATCGAACAATGAGCGACACCACCGGAGCCACGCCCACAAACGTTTTGCTGCAGCGACCCAACCACTCTTCCACCTACGGCCGAGCGCAGGAACCTCATCCAGTAAACCAGCAATGTGATCAGTGTATTAGACACGACTCTGAGAGAGAGACTTGTATTTTGTTTGTATCAAGTGATACGTTAATATCAGAGACTGTTGTGAATACTACTGACATTCCTGTGGAAATGGATTACACGAAGTTAAGAAATTCTTCTTATCTGTGCTTTAATGAAGTGATGGACTCTGTGTAGGGTTTCCTCGCCAACAGTACAGCAGGATAACATGGTAGAGCAATATCAGCAAGCATTGTAAGTAATTGTAAGTCTATTAAGAAAAGGTGCGTGGGTCAGAAATATTTGTAGCTTATGTACAGACTAAAATAGCAGAATATGTAAGCTGAAAGTGCTGCATACCGCTGATGGTGCCTTAATAAACCGATATTAATGATTGATCCGAAACACCACAGGTGTATTTAAACACATTCACTCGGTCATGACCGATTTCGTTCGCTAGAAAATAATCGGGTTGCGTGGTTTTTCCGATATCGTAACACAGAGGTGTAGTCGTTCTGTATAATTCTGAGTCAAAATTTGGAAGTGACAGTCATATAAACATTCCATCAACCGCCTGGTGAAAGCTTGGCGAGCAGCAAGTACTGGTTATATGGTATGCTGCGTACATCAGGCTATAGAGTTCATCCTCAGTCCATATTACGTGCGTAGTAGACTGTTCTTTCCATTCAGTATGTCCTGAAATTATTTATCGCTTTCACCACCGATAGTAATATCTTCAGCAAATCATTTCGTTGATAACCTTTCACCCTGTATCTTAATTCCACTCTCGAACGTTTCTTTTATTTCTGACATTGTTTCATCGATGTATAGACTGAACAGTAAGGATGAAAGACTGCATTCCTACCTTAGAGCCTTTTTGACCTAAGTACTTCGCTCTTTTCGTTCCATCTTGTCTCTTGTACACGGTGGGGCAAATAAAAGTGGCCCAGAGAGGAGAGTTCCAGGGTACAAAGCAATACAGTACAGAAAACGAAATGCAGAACTAATCTGACTATAGCAGATGCTGAAGGTGACTCTTTTGGGCCCTGGTCAGCAAGTTGCTGAAGGCGGACCGAAGCTTGACTGTTGGAATTGCTGCAGTCTCATCCGAACTGTTCTGCTGCAGTTCATGAAGATTATGAGGGTTGTTGTGATACACCTTGGACTTGACGGCTTCCCACACAAAGCAAAGGCACACTGACAGATCACGTGACCTGTGTGGACGGCTAGGGCCGCTACCAGACTGAGCACTGCTAACAGCTCTCTCAGGCGAGAAGATTTTGTAAACGTGCTCCAAGGTTCGGCCGGCTGTATGGGCACTTGCTCCATCCTTCTGGAACTAACTGTATGTGTTTTCCTCCTCCGTTGATGCTGGCACATCCAATCATATCCACACATCCGGGACACTTTTATTTGCCCCACCCTGTACTTGTTGTTTACCACTAGCCTTTCCCTACGGCTCACTCCCATTTTTCTCCGAATTTCAAACTCATTGCAAGATTTTGCGTTGTCAGATGCCTTTGCTAGGTCGATAAATTCAATGAACGTGTCTTGAATTTTCTCAGTTCTCGCCTCGGTACCAAGCGCAACAATAGAACTACCTGTCATGGCTTTACCTGATTGTAATGTAACCACCCCTCGAGTTTCTTTTCCATTATACGGAACATGTTATACCGTATATCTCCGAATCCTAGATGACATTTTTCTGTCCGAAATTTCGTGCCCAGACGTAGTGGGTCGACGTGCATTCGCGGCACGTGATATTGGGTTTTTCTTTTCTTTACCGAATGGAACATCGAGCTTCCATTAAGCTGACGGTCCACTCTGTACCACGCCCACCGCTTTGACCTTGAACGTACTCATGAGCTTTAAGCATTGTTGTACGATAACAGGAAGTGTTTGCTGCATTATTTTGTCATTTGTTGTTTCAAATTGGAAATCCCACTTCTAAAGTGCGTGGTAATGTGTGTAATGGGTCGTGGTATGAAACAACGTGGTCCAACATCAATTTTTTCAGCAGGACACAAGCGTTATTATAATGCAAATTTCCAAATAATGGTTGTCGGTATGCACAAGCAAGACAATTGTGAGGCTTAGAGGAAGTATAGAGTCACAGTAGCTAGTGCTCGGAGATGGCGAAAGGACAAAGGATCTCTGAAAAATGCGAAGCCGATTAGGAATGCTTTCAGTGACACAGAGTGAACGTTTCGAAAATACTGAAGTGGAAGTGGAGGAATTTACGCTCGATAAACGTAAGGAAGGAATGGCAATTTCCTTCGATTTCACACGAAGTGAAGCACTTGAATTAGCACAGGAAGACGGCGTTCAGTTTAAAGCCAGATCTACGCCATGTACAAGGATAATGCGACGCAATCGACGTGTGTTGCGATGTCGGATATCCATTGCTCAGCGCCTTCCAGGATCGTATTTGGAGATGTTGGTCGAGTATCAATGACACGCTGGAAGACTGAGAAAGGAACATGTTTACCTCCTAGGGTAAATCGGAAAGTGCTGACGACACTTCTGTTTGCTTTGGCATGACTTTCAGTACAACAACTGAAGAGAAAGGCGTCAAAAGTGTATCGGTTGAGAATACGGGCAATCAGAAATTGCGAATCACTGTGATGATGTGTGTGCCTGCCAATGGAACGAAGGGTGCTACGACATCCTCAATCATAATACTATGCCAAAAGAATAGCTGCCGCCTGGCGTCATATTTTCTTGCAAAGGAGAAGGATGGATTACCAGTGGGTTGGTTGCAGATTGGCTCTGTTCAGTCTGGAACAGGAGGCCAGGTGCTCTTCTGCAGAATCGTGGGATGTTGATTCTTGGTGCTTTCAAGGGCCATCTGACACCAACAGTGAATGCAGTAATCCTGAAATTAAAGACAGATTTTGTCATCATTACACAAGGCATGACTTCGCAACTAAAAGTATTGTATGTTGTGGTGAATACGCCACTTGGTGACCATCTGATGTAGTTACATAGCAACTTGGCTACTTCAAGGCGGTCAAGTTGTGACGCCTACTGGGAACTTGATGAAGCCTTCACTATCTTCAAATTGCTCCAACGTAGATATCCCGACCATCAGCAGTGAAGATCTCTAAGAAGTGCTGTGTAAGAAATGAATTAGATGGGAGTGAAGACGATCTACTATGAGAGGAAATGCAAGATAATCATGACAGTGGTAGTGGCTCTGGATATTCTGTGGACCGTGCCAGAGGAGAATAACGAGGAAACACTCCAAAGTGTCAATAAACGATCTTTATGAAACTTGGCGAGGGTGTACACGGGACAAAATAATGCAATAAATGTTTTTTGGTTTGTGCCCAATTTCAATTGTAAGGGGTAAAACACATCCCAAAAGAAAATTTGGAGAATTATGTTTGGAGGGAATATCTTCGAAACGATACTATATAAAAATGGTTTCTCATTTAAAAGTTGATAGGTAGTCAACATTCTTGTAAACTTTATAATCCAATTTTGTAATACTGCGAAATTTCGAAAAATACTGCACCACCATTGATTAATTCTGAAAAATGAAAGCTTTTGTTACAACATAAATTAAAGAAGATTTGAGGCTATATACAAGTATGTGTACTAAAGCTGGTTTCTGGAATACCATTTTTGGAAAATGAGCTGTATACAATATTCTGTTGGAGTATTTTCAACACATGTAATTAAAATATCTAAACATTCGTTATTAATCTAATTGTTTATTTCAGTTGTATTTGTTTTGAACTATTATTTTACGTTTGACATTCATTTGTTTTTTTTATTATAGTAGTTCATCATTTGATATATGTGTATTTTGTTAACTGAAAATAAAAAGTAACTCATTATTATGATAACAAAATCAACACAATAATGTCATTCTGTAAATAAATGTTTGAAACGTAACGTTTTCTTACACACTGTACATACTATGAACATAATTTCTCCACGTAATACACCTGATGGAGAACACAACAAAAAATAAAACTCAGCGGCAATTCAAATTGTCGCATGTGATCCTCCAAATATCCTAGTTTATATCAGCCATATTTCAGTACATTGGTAATCTAACATTCTGCGTGGTTTCTGTCGTTCTATGTCGTGTCTCCCTACCACTTTCGCGCGATGACGCTCTGAGCGTGTTTTTTTAGGGAACTGACTAGTTTGAACCTGGGACCTGTTGCTGGTAAGGAGACGCCAGACCACATACGACATGTAGAGTTCAGAAGAGTTCAGTGAAACTAGCGATGATATAACCAAATACTTACTGATTTCAGCGTCAGCTCCACTGCACTCCCTGTAAGAGAATCTTAATAATAACTAAATTTAGTGGAAGGGGTTCAAGGCTTTCCTATTTTTAGTTAGCTGGTAAAATAACGTCGAAAAAACAGTTAAGTTTACCATTGGAAATTTTATTCTACTCACAAAACGTTGTTTATAAATTGCACTATTGATAGAAGGAAATGTTTTAATACAGGATGATAAAAACCAACTGCGTTCAACAAAAATGTGAACGAATATTCCCTGAGTGGGTTTCCAAGTTCTACAATGGATCGAAGGATGACCTATGCCATATCACATCTCTAATCCAGGTTTAAATTAAGTTTCGCAAAAGAGAACACTATCAAAATGGTCTACAGTGACCCTCAATTATCTTTAGTTACTAATCTAACTTGTCGTAAATTACAGTGGCTGATGTGACTTCTCAATAATTACATAACAGAAAAATCATCACGTTTCAGATTTTAACTTACGTAGCAAATGTGAATGCAATGACATTTAATTGACGATCGACAGTAGTATTACGTAAAAAGGGGATGTAACAGATGAGACTTCTGCAGTTCTGAGTGAAGCCTTACGCACTCAAATATGCGGCATTGTGTGCATTCATTACCTTGTTGGTGTTCGTTAGGAGGCGGCGGCAGGCGCAGCTCCATCCAGCTCACCGTCTCCGAAGCAACTCTTTCCTAACTTCTCCCTACTACAATTTACCGAAGTTAGTCCTGTCGGTTACTTTTCGTGGTGGGACAATGTTTTTAACGTTTGCAATGTAACAGAGATGCGAAAAAGTCTCACGCTAAAACTTGCAGCTGGTGTGGCCCTTTTAGTGTTATCGTAAGATCTATACTGTTCTTCTGGAGGGCTCTAGCTTTTAATATGGGCTGGGGGGTGGTCCTGTCGGTTAGCTGGCGATGTGGGTGTCCGTCCCTTATCGTAGGGCCTTCTAGCTTAACACGGCTCTGCTCTCGACTTCTGTTCTCGTTTCTCCCCTCGGAACTGCGTCTGTCTCACGGTGGGAAGGTATGACATGCATTTAGGCATTCTTGTGTTAGTCTGTTCAAAAATGGTTCAAATGGCTCTGAGCACTATGGGACTCAACTGCTGTGGTCATAAGTCCCCTAGAACTTAGAACTACTTAAACCTAACTAACCTAAGGACAGCACACAACACCCAGCCATCACGAGGCAGAGAAAATCCCTGACCCCGCCGGGAATCGAACCCGGGAACCCGGGCGTGGGATGTTAGTCTGTGATATTCCATTTGCTCACTCGTTACTCGTATTACTTTGGTTAATTTAATGTCACGATTTATTTGGAGCTATGTTACATACTACTGGATTTGCTTATCATGTCAGGGTTTTCATGGAAGGTGTTGGATTTGCCTGACACCTTACATATCACCACCCTTCAAACTTAATTTTTGCACTGAAGTTAGGCAATGATTGAATCGTTGTCTAAGCCAGTCAAAAATTATTCCTTTATCTAAATTTTGTTGCCTACTGTTCAGCCACATTATTCTGGTTCCATACTAGTTTGTATTACTAATTTATATTTTTATATTCTTCCACATTATTCTCAAAAATATGTTTATATTGACAAGAGAAGAATATTTTTATATTATTATTATTATTATTATTAATTTTTAATTATTTTCTTTCTTTATTTAAGTATGAAGCTTGTTTTTTAAGAAGTTTGTTATCGAAAGTGAGGAGTCTTTCACATCGATTTTCTTAGAAATATTTTTTTTAATAAATGTAGTAATTAAGTAAAATATATTCCCAACATATTTTCTAAATATCATGTACAAGTAAAATGTTTTTGTTTCTGGACACTCATTTCAACATTATTATACTAACAAATAAGCAATATTTCCAATAATTGCTTTGACAATGAAATATACATACACAAGTATTGAGATATTATCGTAACAAATGGTACAAATGTTTACAAAAAAAGGGAAACATCCAACAAGATAATTTTTTATTCTTTGTTTTTATAAGGAGAATATAAGTAAAATATAGTTATTCCTTTATTTTTACGAGGAGAAAATAAGTGGCATGTAGTTTTAGTGTTTATTATGCCTTACTTTTGTTCTTTATATACTGTCTATTTAAGAACTAATGACTTATTTTTATCCATAGTGTATTTTTTACTTAAGTCCATAGTCAATGACTGTTATTTTGTAGTTCATTAGCTGTCTGGTGTGCTTAACTTATTTGGTTTTTCACACATTTCTTTTGCACAATTCCTACATCACATAATTTGATTTCACACATTCACACAATCCTATGAATGTTTAAGCACTCATGGCGAATGTTTTTGCACGAAGGTGATGGACTTGAGCGAGATGGATGTGGGCAAGTATTTAATGTACAGCTTCATTCGTCATTCCTTGTTGGCTTTGTAACAGTGTGTTGCTGTTGTAGAGGTCCCATAATGGAATGGAGCTATGAGTGGAGAATCTCGTTGTTTACTGGATTTGTAAGTGTGAAAGTCATCGTTACGTGTCGCTGAAAGCGGTCTTTTTCGTTGTAATACTTCGCAGATGACTAGTTTACAATAGGATAGGAATTTGGGAAGGTATGTCGTCTATTCTTCACCCATCTTCTTTCTTGGTTTCAAACTTGCGAATATTCAACTTCTGTTCTTCCTGCTTTTTCTCTGCTTCTTACTTGCTTCTTGGTTCTTTTCTGGGCAGGATATGGAAATATTTATTGTTAAATAGTCGCTTTGAAGTTCTCCTCTTAGTAACAGTTTGATAAATTGTTTGGACATGTCATTTCTACTTTGTGGACGTTTTCTTCAGTTTCGTGCATCAGCGTGCTGTTTAATAGCAGAATGCGCTAGGTGACGATCAGTTTGGCTTTAGGAAAAGTAAAGG
Source organism: Schistocerca serialis cubense (assembly GCF_023864345.2). Taxonomy (NCBI): domain Eukaryota; kingdom Metazoa; phylum Arthropoda; class Insecta; order Orthoptera; family Acrididae; genus Schistocerca; species Schistocerca serialis. Next base: position 161,029,490 of record NC_064638.1, on the reverse strand, counting down.
GATGAGAGAGGCAATTGTGACGTTACGGCTAGTAATGGAAGCAAGGCTAAAGAAAAATCAAGACACTTTCATAGGATTTGTCGACCTGGAAAAAGCGTTCAACAATATAAAGTGGTGCAAGCTGTTCGAGATTCTGAAAAAAGTAGGTGTAAGCTATAGGGAGAGATGGGTCATATACAATGTGTACAACAACAAAGAGGGAATAATAAGAGTGGACAATCAAAAACGAAGCACTCGTATTAAGAAGGGTGTAAGACAAGGCTGTAGCCTTTCGCCCCTACTCTTCAATCTGTACATCGAGGAAGCAATGATGGAAATAAACGAAAGGTTCAGGAGTGGAATTAAAATACAAGGTGAAAGGATATCAATGATACAATTCGCTGATGACATTGCTATCCTGAGTGAAAGTGAAGAAGAATTAAATGATCTGCTGAATGGAATGAACAGTCTAATGAGTACATAGTATGGTTTGAGAATAAATCGGAGAAAGACGAAGGTAATGAGAAGTAGTAGAAATGAGAACAGCGAGAAACTAAACATCAGGATTGATGGTCACGAAATCAATGAAGTTAAGGAATTCTGCTACCTAGGCACTAAAATAACCAATGACGGATGGAGCAAGGAGGACATCAAAAGCAGACTCGCTATGGCAAAAAAGGCATTTCTGGCCAAGAGAAGTGTACTAATATCAAATACCGGCCTCAATTTGAAGAAGAAATTTCTGAGGATGTACGTCTGGAGTATAGCATTGTGTGGTAGTGAAACATGGGCTGTGGGAAAACCAGAACAGAAGAGAATTGAAGCATTTGAGATGTGGTGCTATAGACGAATGTTGAAAATTAGGTGGACTGATAAGGTAAGGAATGAGGAGGTTCTATGCAGAATCAGAGAGGAAAGGAATATGTGGAAAACACTAATAAGGAGAAGGGACAGGATGATAGGACATCTGCTAAGACATGAGGGAATGACTTTCATGGTACTAGAAGGAGCTGTAGAGGGCAAAAACTGTAGAGGAAGACAGAGATTGGAATACGTCAAGCAAATAATTGAGGACGTAGGTTGCAAGTGCTACTCTGAGATGAAGAGGTTAGCACAGGAAAGGAATTCGTGGCAGGCCGCATCAAACCAGTCAGTAGACTGATGACCAAAAAAAAAGTGTGACTTTTACAAATATTTTTTTGCCAGTGGTAGCTTGCCCAAGCGGTCTTCTCATCGGGCCGTTTTTTGCTCACTCCACTGAGTCGGGGCGTTCCGAGACCCTTCTGGCGTTCGGTATCCTGTCGTGTCTCTGCAGGGTTCCGCTACCATGTGGTTCCATGTTCTGTCCCAGCAGGGTTCCGCTTAGCGGGCAGATTTACTTCCCACTTTTGATACAAGGGCCTTCTGTTGGTCTCGCTGTCCTTTCCCTTCTCTCGACGCTTCTGCCTTGTAGGAATCATGTCTTGCAAATTATTTCCTTTTCTTTCTTGATACTTCTCTCGTTGCAACTTGTGGGTCATTGCATCTCATCCTTGCTGGAGTTTTTACAATGGTTCTTACAAAAAGTTTTACTTATAATCATCTAACATATGTCTAGTACCTACATTGTTTTACGCCTTCTTAAAAAGCTTTACAAATTTCGGTGCCCTTTCCATGTTACAATTCTAAGATATTTTGAGTCTTAACTTCTACAAGAATCCTCAAATTCGTTTTTTATTTTTGTGTAGTGTCGTGGTGTATAGCATTTTGTATTTCATGTATCTACGCTTTATCCCTTCACCTTAATCTATGGTACTATTGGTGTTACTTTTGTTTTTGTTTTTATTGAGACTACTTTCTTTTTCCCACCTTCCTCTCTCTTCAATCTTCCTTCTCCTGGCGATCTTATCTGCAACATAATCTTGAAATAATGTGCTGATTATTTACTTGAACTTCTTGTAATTTTTCGTCGATTTCTTTATGAACTTCTAACGTGAGTTGAGGCGAATCCCCCTTTTGTGCATACCATTCTAAATCTTCATCCTCTTTAGCTCGCATCATTCTTAATTGTTTGTTTATAACTGGTTTTTCTTCTAATTTTAGCTTTTGATCAAAGAGAAGTGTGTCATTCCTGAATGTTACGCTACCTTTCCCCATATCTATTATCGCTGCCTCTCATTTTAAAAATCTGCACCTATAATCAAATCTACAGTTAGTTTAGGTATAATCACGAAGTTGGCTTCGATCTTTTGACCTTGACATGAAAGAGTTAACCTTGTTTGTCTCGTTACTTCCGCAGCATTGTTTCTAATATGACCTCTTACTTTAATCTTACGTGTTTTCATAACTGGCAATTCCTCATTGGCATTACACTGCATGAACAAATTTTCTGAGATCGCAGTCAGTTCACTTCCGCTATCAATTACAATAGTGACTGGGATATGCTTTACCATGGCCTTCACAATTGGTTGAATTTGAAAGGGTTGGTTCTGTTCTTCTTCTTCTTCTTGCATCAACGAATCATCCACTGAATCATACATGAGTCTTTTCAGGAATTTCCCTTGTGAATTCGACCTTTCTGTAGGATAAGCTTCGACTGCTACTTCCCTCTCGTTAATTTCCTCTTTTCTATTTCTTCCTTCATTTACGCTTTCTTCAACATCCTCTACTTTTTCCTCATGATCGTCTATCTTCTTCTTCGTCGCTACTTCCACATAATCGCATCTAAATGCTCTAATTATCGCTTCATAACTTCCTTCATTATATACATTGGGTTGTGTGCCCACTAGTAACTTATTTTCAACTTCTGTCGACTGCGCATTATCCTCATTGAATTCGCTTTCCCTGGTTTCCATCTCAAATAGCTCTGCAATTCTCATTACTTCGTCCTTTCCTCCTACATTCGTTGTGCATGCCTATGGTAATTCATCTTCCTCGTCAGTATTCTCCCAATTAATTTCGTGCCAACACGATATTGTTATTTTCCTGTCTTCGTTTTCATCTGGCCCCTGCGGATTTGTTTCTTCCTTCTTCTCTTCTCGTGATAAGGTATTTACTTCTCTGTTCAAGATGCTGCAATTGTCCTGGGTCGGTGCGTCATTCTCTTTGGCATGGGCGCTTAGCTGTCAATTCGAACGTTCATCGGGGTTTGGTGGTCTTACCTCCACCTCCTCTATCTGTATTCTTTTTTCTTGTTCATCCTGTTGATAGTGGTTCCTTTTTTGATAACTTGTCGGTCTATTGGTTCTCCAGTACACGTTCCGGTTGCCGTTATTCCCTCGGTAATAGTTGTTGCCGTTATTCCCTCGGTAATAGTTGTTGCCGTTTCTGGGTGAATTATAGTTATTGCCATATTCTCTTCTAAATCCATAATCGGCTCTTTGTTGAAATCTATTGTCGTTTCTTGGTGCGAAGTTATCACGTGGTTCGTAATTATTGTTTCTTCGTACTGTGTCTTGTGGATTCCACTGCTTTTTGCTTTCGTTTTCACGTGCGCTTCTTTTTCATGCGTCATCTTCCGAAAATATGAACTCTAGTTCCCTTAGAATACCTTTAAATGCTTCGACGTCATTACCTCCGCGACCTACTAATGATTGCTGGTATTTCAATGGTAACTTCATCGCGCATAATTTAATCAACTCTCCGTCACTGTATGGTACATCTAAGCATTGATTTTTCTTTGCCATTAATTCGAAAAATTTCACGGGGCTCTTCTCCCCTGAATTTTCACTGTAATAATTCGTTCTTCACTCTGTTCTGTGCTTCGCTGGACCAATATCGTGAGAGAAACTTCTCTCTGAAATCTTCGTACGATCTGCATGTCGCTGCAACATTCTGCTTGGTTTCTGCGACTGTTCCTGACATGTGCGCACATACAAAGTCTAATTTGTGTGCTAGCGTCCAGTGTTCTGGTAATCCTACTCGGAATTGATCAATAAAAGTTCGTGGATGTAATGAGTTTCCTTCTCGAAAGTGTTGAAATTTTCTGACTGTGAGGAAATGATCGTTGTCGTACTTCGTCATAGTTCCATATGAAATTCGCGATTCTTCGCCACTTTTGTTTCTGATCATTTCTCCCGTCGTTCTTTCCGGTTGTGGTAGATCCATTGGATATTGTCCACTGTAACTTTCGCGTACCCGTGGTGCAGGCTGTCTGATTTCACGTATGTTACTTTCTGCCTGTGATTGGAATCGCAAATGCATGATGTCTTCGTTAATTGCTTGTTTTTCCGGTGCTGTTACAGATACGGATGTGGTTGCAGACTCAGTGCTTGTTCGATCCTGTTCACTACGCTCTTCAATGGTTTGCAACAACTCTGTTTGCAATTTCTGAAATTGTCGCTTCGTATGCGGTTATCATATCTTTTCAGCGCTGCTTTTGTGATACGTTTGTGCAACACACTGTCTTCAACAATTTCACGCGCTGTACCTGCTGCTTGTCTAGTAATTTCTTTTATCTGTTTCTCTAGTTTCTTGACTTCTCCCTGGGTGTTGTTACGTAATGTTTTGATATCCTGAATGTCATTACGCAATGTTTGTACGTCCACTTGTACCTTGTCAATGTCTGTTCTCAATTGATTGTGACCTGTTATTAAGTTTCCTATCACTTCTCGAGATTCTTTTGCCTCGTCTTCAATATGACTTAGGTGTAACTGATTTTTTTGTTGTTTAGTTCTCTAATCTCACGCATTTGTCTCGTGGTTTCTGCATTCTGAATTTGAATTGGGGTTCGCTGTCTTTATTTTGCCTTGTCATGGTTTCTGTAATTTGTTGTAATAATTCTGCCAGATTGGTGGGTCCTATTGCGTTTTCTTCCAACGTCCTTCGCTCTGCGTTTTCGCCCAAGTGTTGGTTCGCAACCGACTGCATTGAACTGTGCTGTGACACGTTTCTGCTCGCATTCCTTGTACTCTGTGGTGAGGGAGCTCAGATTACTTGTACTATGAGTTCTACGTACTCAAGACGCAAGTTAGAATCCTCATCGACTGTCTCTCTACTTTCCTGCTCCTCTGTCGTATGCTGCCTTACGTTTTCTATGCATTGGCGTACATTATCCTCGTTATGGTGCGTTATCTGTCCTCTTTCTCGCGATACTGCATCGTCTGTTGTACTGTCCTCTATTCTCTGTCCATTTTCATGCTAGGTCGCTACCTCAATTCGGTCAATGTCTCGATCTGCCATTGCTAATCTTTCCGAATCCCTTATTTTCTGTTTTAAAAGCAATTCACGCGCCCCACTTCGCGTAAACATACGTTCATACGATCTCACGCGTTTCATAAACTTTTTGCTCATACCACTTGACACTTATTATACCCAAGACTGACAATCCATTCATTTACTTGTTGGGTCAGAACCAACTTGTCAACGATGTATCCGCCACCTGTGCGCTTGCATTGAGGAGAAAACTTAATTCTAACGATATTAAAATTCATAACTTAATTATGCTATTGTCTCTGCTAGAATGTCTCACTATCTATTGAATACTTTATTACTATCTATCGCTGCAGCTACTGTTTTCAACTATTTATGCCTTTCAAAAAAAAATTATTACGAAAATTTTTAACAGGATATTTTTCTGACCTGGTTAGGCATGTGGTCGACCTTCAATCATGGTATTTTACCATCCTGGCAGGGTCGCCATTCTCTAACATTCTGCGTGGTTTCTGTTGTTCTATGTCGTGTCTCCCTACCACTTTCGCGCAACGACGCTCTGAGCGTGTTTTTTAGGGAATTGACTAGTTTGAACCTGGGACCTGTTGCTGGTAAGGAGACGCCAGACCACCCATGACATGTAGAGTTCAGAAGAGTTCAGTGAGACTAGCGATGATATAACCAAATACTTAATGATATCAGCGTCAGCTCCACTGCACTCCCTGTAAAAGAATCTTAATACTAACTAAATTTAGTGGAAGGGGTTCAAGGCTTTCCTATTTTTAGTTAGCTGGTAAGATAACGTGGAAAAAGCAGTTAAGTTTACCATTGGAAATTTTATTCTACTCACAAAACATTGTTTATAAATTGCACTATTGTTAGAAGGAAATGTTTCAATACAGAATGATAAAAACCAACTGCGTTCAACAAAAATGTGAACGAATATTCCCTGAGTGGGTTTCCAAGTTCTACAATGGATCGGAGGATGACCTATGCCATATCACATCTATAATATAGGTTTAAATTTAAGTTTCACAAAAGAGAAAACTATCAAAATGGTTTACAGTGACCCTCAGTTATCTTTAATTACTTATCTAACTTGTCGTAAATTACAGTGGCTGATGTGGCTTCTCAATAATTATATAACAGAAAAATCATCGCGTTTCAGATTTTAACTTACGTAGCAAATGTGAATGCCATGAGATTTAATTGACGATCGACACTAGTATTACGTAAAAAGGGGATGTAACAGATGAGACTTCTGCAGTTCTGAGTGACGCCTTATGCGCTCAAAAATGCGGCATCGCGTGCGTTCATTACCTTATCGATGATCGTCAGGGGGCGGCGGCCGGCGCAGCGCCATCCAGCTCGCCGTCTCCGAAGCAACTCTTTTCTAACTTCTCCTTACTACAATTTACCGAAGTTGGTTTAAAAAAAACTATCTGGCTGTGTTTTCATCTGACCAATCAGGGTCTCAATGTTAACCTTAAGTTCCACCTACAAAATTCTGTCTATCCAATGAGAAACGTTATACTTTTCGTGGTGGGGCAATGTTTTTAAAGTTTGCGACGTAACAGAGACGCTAAAAAGTCTCACGCTAAAACTTGCAACTGGTGTGGTACTTTTAGTGTTATCGTAAGATCTATACTGTTCTTCTGGAGGGCTCTATCTTTTAACATGGGCTGGGGTGTGGTCCTGTCGGTTACTTTTCGTGGTGGGGTAATGTTTTTAACGTTTGCAACGTAACAGAGATGCGAAAAAGTCTCACGCTAAAACTTGCGGCTGGTGTGGCCCTTTTAGTGTTATCGTAAGATCTATACTGTTCTTCTGGAGGGCTCTAGCTTTTAATATGGGCTGGGGGGTGGTCCTGTCGGTTAGCTGGCGACGTGGGTGTCCGTCCCTTATCGTAGGGCCTTCTAGCTTAACACGGCTCTGCTCTCGGCTTCTGTTCTCGTTTCTCCCCTCGGAACTGCGTCTGTCTCACGGTGGGAAGGTATGACATGCATTTAGGCATTCTTGTGTTAATCTGTGGTATTCCATTTGCTCACTCGTTACTCGTATTACTTTAGTGAATTTAATGTCACGATTTATTCGGAGCTATGTGACATACTACTGGATTTGCTTATCATGTCAGTTTTTTCATGGAAGGTGTTGGATTTGCCTGACACCTTACAGTAAGCCTTGGTGAAAAGAAGTGATCATGTACCAGTGACTACAGCGTAATTGTATTGTTTCTGAAGTGAGGATTGACATCAAAATCATTCAACAGAATTAGGTCTGAATATCTTGTCACACAGTTGTTCCAGCATCGAAAGCGTTATACTGCTCACAACTGTACCCGTGTCCTGGAGCCCTTTGGATTCACCAGACGAAGATGTTCGTCATCCTTGGATATAATGCTCTGTATGGTTCTTTCACACGGAGAGCCCAAAGATTTAACAATAGCACAGAGCTCTCTCCCTCACTGGGATAGAAAACATCTTTCAAATGCCTTTTGCCCTTGTCAGACGATTGTTTACCAGATTTCTGCGCTCTAAGAAGGACGTTTCAGGCTTCTACAAGATATTCCCGACTTCTCGGCCGAAAGTCACTTTATTTCTTTCAAAACTATGAAAAGGTAGCGGTTCAGTGTTAAAAGACCGTTTCTATCGCCTTACACGAGGACAAGAAACTTGTTCATCTGGTAATCCCGAAAGGCTTCACGGCGCAGGTATAGTTACGAGCTGTATACCGCTTTCGATGCTGGAAGAACTGTGACAGAAGATTTTCAGACCTCGTTTTGCTGAATGATTTTGCGGTCAATCTCCACTTAGTATATAATCACTCTTTTTCGCAAAGGCTCACCAGTGTTCCGATATATGCCTGATATAAACCAGGATATTTAGAGTATCAACTGTGTCAATTTGAAATACCACTGAATTTTGATTTATATTGCGCTCTCAGTCACGTACATTCTGTGGAGAAATTTCGTTCATACACTCCTGGAAATGGAAAAAAGAACACATTGACACCGGTGTGTCAGACCCACCATACTTGCTCCGGACACTGCGAGCGGGCTGTACAAGCAATGATCACACGCACGGCACAGCGGACACACCAGGAACCGCGGTGTTGGCCGTCGAATGGCGCTAGCTGCGCAGCATTTGTGCACCGCCGCCGTCAGTGTCAGCCAGTTTGCCGTGGCATACGGAGCTCCATCGCAGTCTTTAACACTGGTAGCATGCCGCGACAGCGTGGACGTGAACCGTATGTGCAGTTGACGGACTTTGAGCGAGGGCGTATAGTGGGCATGCGGGAGGCCGGGTGGACGTACCGCCGAATTGCTCAACACGTGGGGCGTGAGGTCTCCACAGTACATCGATGTTGTCGCCAGTGGTCGGCGGAAGGTGCACGTGCCCGTCGACCTGGGACCGGACCGCAGCGATGCACGGATGCACGCCAAGACCGTAGGATCCTACGCAGTGCCGTAGGAGACCGCACCGCCACTTCCCAGCAAATTAGGGACACTGTTGCTCCTGGGGTATCGGCGAGGACCATTTGCAACCGTCTCCATGAAGCTGGGCTACGGTCCCGCACACCGTTAGGCCGTCTTCCGCTCACGCCCCAACATCGAGCAGCCCGCCTCCAGTGGTGTCGCGACATGCGTGAATGGAGGGACGAATGGAGACGTGTCGTCTTCAGCGATGAGAGTCGCTTCTGCCTTGGTGCCAATGATGGTCGTATGCGTGTTTGGCGCCGTGCAGGTGAGCGCCACAATCAGGACTGCATACGACCGAGGCACACAGGGCCAACACCCGGCATCATGGTGTGGGGAGCGATCTCCTACACTGGCCGTACACCACTGGTGATCGTCGAGGGGACACTGAATAGTGCACGGTAGATCCAAACCGTCATCGAACCCATCGTTCTACCATTCCTAGACCGGCAAGGGAACTTGCTGTTCCAACAGGACAATGCACGTCCGCATGTATCCCGTGCCACCCAACGTGCTCTAGAAGGTGTAAGTCAACTACCCTGGCCAGCAAGATCTCCGGATCTGTCCCCCATTGAGCATGTTTGGGACTGGATGAAGCGTCGTCTCACGCGGTCTGCACGTCCAGCACGAACGCTGGTCCAACTGAGGCGCCAGGTGGAAATGGCATGGCAAGCCGTTCCACAGGACTACATCCAGCATCTCTACGATCGTCTCCATGGGAGAATAGCAGCCTGCATTGCTGCGAAAGGTGGATATACACTGTACTAGTGCCGACATTGTGCATGCTCTGTTGCCTGTGTCTATGTGCCTGTGGTTCTGTCAGTGTGATCATGTGATGTATCTGACCCCAGGAATGTGTCAATAAAGTTTCCCCTTCCTGGGACAATGAATTCACGGTGTTCTTATTTCAATTTCCAGGAGTGTATCATGTCCATGCTTCAAACATTTAGTTACAGATTATCATTAATGTAATGATTTTGTATCATAATAATGAGTTACTTATTATTTTCAGTGAACAAAACACATGTGCATGAAATGGTAAATTTAAAAAAATAATGTGAAGTGTAAAACAACAACGCAGAAACTTAAAATGTAAATCAAATGTAACTAAAATAAATAACTAGACTAGTAATGAATTTTCGGTATTTTAATCACATGTATTGAAAGGATTCTGACAGCACAGTGAGAACAGCTTATTTTTCCAAAAACTATATTTCAGGAACCAACTTTATTACATATGGATTTACGTAGCTTGGAATCTTCTTTAGTTTAAGTTGTAACAAAAGTTTCTCTTTTGAAAATTATTTAATTTAAGTGAGTTATTTTGCAAAATTTCACATTACTACAGAATTCGATTTATAGTTTTCAAGAACGTTTATTACACATCAACTTTTATATGATAAACCCTTTTTCTGTATATTACCATTTCGAAGATGTTCTCTCCAAACCCAATATGCCAAATTACCTTTCGAGTCGCGTTTTACCTCTTACAAGTGAAACTGGACACAAAAAAAGGTACGTATTGCACTATGTTGTTCATTCTACACACCCGCCAGATTTTATCTAGATCGTTTATCGACAATTGAGTAGGTTTCCTTGTAAGTGGCATCTGTGTGTGACTAAGGGACGTCCTTACCACATTTCATTTTCTGTGTACCGGTACTTTTAATGTCGCCTTCAGTTGCCTGTAATAAGCTCACCATTTGTAAGTTTTGAAAATGAACCTAGTATGTGTATGCATGTTTCCTCTGTAATAACTTGTTCGACAGTGGTAGGTCGTCTTGCATTCGGCATAGCTAGACGACACGTTTCCCAGTTAAACTGCAACGGGACGGAAAATGAATGTAAGATGGCGTGCTTCCAGGGCAGAACGGAGCCTCGTATACATCTATCAGAGCGTTAACTGCTGGCTTTACTTGCTGCTGCCCGTACATTCACTGTGCAGCGTTTACGTTTCTTCCTCGGTAGTAGTCTAAATTTCGCTTTCCTGTACAAACAGAGGGCGAGTGTACTTAGCTGTCAGGCGCTGGCTCACGTTTCCCTAGAGCAGCACACTTGCATCTGTTTCATTAAAAAAAAATAAAAAAATAAAGAGAATAATGGAAAAAATGAAAGAAACAGCCCGAGAATAAAAAAAACTGTTTGTAGAGGACAGACGAGGGGGCCATGGAGACTTTAATTGGGAACGTGATCAAATTACGCGAAAGCGGAAAAGTTGCTGTTTGACTTGTGTCTTGTTAATTGAGCACATTAATTAGACTCGTGGCCGGCTCCTGTTCCAGCCAGCTCCAGAGTAGCTCTGGATAGCGGCTGGATTAATCACAGCATCTTTGGCGCGGGTATTCAAGTACCTTCTATTCACGCTTCTCAAACAGGCAGCTTTCAACACTGCCGGCTAAGATTGTCATCCTTGGTCTTCATCATACTATACCGCTACACTTAATTTTCAGCCCAGTCACTTAATAAAGATGGCTACTTTTCTCCAGTATCCCTCGTTTGCAGTCCATGTTGGCGGGGAAATCAGACACGGAATTCGTGGAGACCTATATCGATAAGTACAGTGGTGCAGGAAGTTAGTACACGAAACGGAGTCGCACTTCATGCATCACTCCGGTATATTCACTGATAAGTACTCTATGCTGTTAACAGGACTACATGGTGAAGTTTCTCCATCTTAAGTTACGTTTGTTAGAGAGCATCTCATAAAGCTGAACAAAACTATCCCCTGCATCACACAGCGACAGCTGTCCGGATATGCAAATGATCGGTTGCTCACCATAAATACTCACACCGAAGTTCATTTCAAGAACACGGATAAAGATTATGTCATAACAAAGAAGGCATAACAATAGCCAAAGATAGTGAATTGAAAAGAAGCTATGAGACGAACACGAATAAAAATAAAGTAGGATTAACACAGTGTAGGGAAAAATAAGTCAGGCGATGGTAGCAGAATTAGATTAAGCAACTGAGACGTTACAAATAGTAGTTTTGCTGTTTACCCAGGAAAAAAAAGTACGTAAGTCAAAGATAAAGAGGATATAAGCTGTAGACTGGCAATAGCAAGAAAATCTTTCCCGAAAAGGATACACTTGTTATCATTCACAATAAATGGAAGGGTTATAACGTAGTTTCTAAAAATAATTGTTTTGAGTGTAGGCTAATACGCAAGAACAGAATACAAGCTTTCGATATGTCATGGTACAGTACAATGCTGAAAATTAGATGCGTAAATCGGATATAATGAACAAATGCTTTAAAAACGCTTCATGGGAAACTTGTCTATTAGAACGGAACTGATACGTCACGTTCTGCACATCAAGGAATAGTAAAGCTGACAATGGAAGAAAGTTAAGGTTAGAGGAGGAAAAATAATTTATTAGAGGCGTTCAAGAGTTGACTTCAGCAAAGAGGTTCAAATGGATTTAGGCCGTAGTAGTTGTGGATATGTGAAGAAAGCTGCAGAATATACACTGAAGCACCAAAGAAACTGGTATAGCCACGCGTATTCAAATACATAAATATGTAAACAGGCAGAATACGGCGCTGCAGTCGGCAACGCCTGTATAGGACATGAGTCTAGAGGAATTGTTAGACCGGTTACTGCTGCTACAGTGGGAAGTTAAGAGAGATTTAGAATGAGATTTTCACTCTGCAGATTAAAACTGTATGCCCGACCGAGACTCGAACTCAGGACCTTTGCCTTTCGCGGGCAAGTGCTCTACCAACTGAGCTACCGAACCACGACTCACGCCCGGTACTCAGAGCTTTACTTCTGCCAGTACCTCGTCTCCTACCTTCCAAACTTTACAGAAGCTCTCCTGCCAAACTTGCAGAACTACACTCCTGGAAATTGAAATAAGAACACCGTGAATTCATTGTCCCAGGAAGGGGAAACTTTATTGACACATTCCTGGGGTCAGATACATCACATGATCACACTGACACAACCACAGGCACATACACACAGGCAACAGAGCATGCACAATGTCGGCACTAGTACAGTGTATATCCACCTTTCGCAGCAATGCAGGCTGCTATTCTCCCATGGAGACGATCGTAGAGATGCTGGATGTAGTCCTGTGGAACGGCTTGCCATGCCATTTCCACCTGGCGCCTCAGTTGGACCAGCGTTCGTGCTGAACGTGCAGACGGCGTGAGACGACGCTTCATCCAGTCCCAAACATGCTCAATGGGGGACAGATCCGGAGATCTTGCTGGCCAGGGTAGTTGACTTACACCTTCTAGAGCACGTTGGGTGGCACGGGATACATGCGGACGTGCATTGTCCTGTTGGAACAGCAAGTTCCCTTGCCGGTCTAGGAATGGTAAAACGATGGGTTCGATGACGGTTTGGATGTACCGTGCACTATTCAGTGTCCCCTCGACGATCACCAGTGGTGTACGGCCAGTGTAGGAGATCGCTCCCCACACCATGATGCCGGGTGTTGGCCCTGTGTGCCTCGGTCGTATGCAGTCCTGATTGTGGCGCTCACCTGCACGGCGCCAAACACGCATACGACCATCATTGGCACCAAGGCAGAAGCGACTCTCATCGCTGAAGACGACACGTCTCCATTCGTCCCTCCATTCACGCCTGACGCGACACCGCTGGAGGCGGGCTGCACGATGTTGGGGCGTGAGCGGAAGACGGCCTAACGGTGTGCGGGACCGTAGCCCAGCTTCATGGAGACGGTTGCGAATGGTCCTCGCCGATACCCCAGGAGCAACAGTGTCCCTAATTTGCTGGGAAGTGGCGGTGCGGTCCCCTACGGCACTGCGTAGGATCCTACGGTCTTGGCGTGCATCCGTGCGTCGCTGCGGTCCGGTCCCAGGTCGACGGGCACGAGCACCTTCCGCCGACCACTGGCGACAACATCGATGTACTGTGGAGACCTCACGCCCCACGTGTTGAGCAATTCGGCGGTACGTCCACCCGGCCTCCCGCATGCCCACTGTACGCCCTCGCTCAAAGTCCGTCAACTGCACATACGGTTCACGTCCACGCTGTCGCGGCATGCTACCAGTGTTAAAGACTGCGATGGAGCTCCGTATGCCACGGCAAACTGGCTGACACTGACGGCGGCGGTGCACAAATGCTGCGCAGCTAGCGCCATTCGACGGCCAACACCGCGGTTCCTGGTGTGTCCGCTGTGCCGTGCGTGTGATCATTGCTTGTACAGCCCTCTCGCAGTGTCCGGAGCAAGTATGGTGGGTCTGACACACCGGTGTCAATGTGTTCTTTTTTCCATTTCCAGGAGTGTAGTATGAAACGTCCCCTTTGAACAATTATGCATGACTGTCCTTAAACTGACACACAATATTTTGTTAGCGCAACGCAATCTGACTTTCAATATTCCCTACAAAAGAATGGCCCTGACTAACATTAAACTATACCTTTCACAAATCACTTACCTCACAAAAATCTTCGCTGCTCAAGCTACTGCAATACAGCGAGCGCCACTACTGCCAGCTAAATAAAAGATTCAAACTATGGAAGGAACTAACTACTGATAGCGATAGTTAGCAAATGAAAGATATTAATAGAGAACAAACAATGTATTTACCTTGATATCATCATATATAAATATAGCAGTTCATGACAAATTTCAAAACTCCGCCATCTCTCTCCCCACATCCACCACTGCTGGCGGCTCACCTCCAACTGCGCAACGCTACGCGCTGTTCACAGCCAGCTGCCTAACACTACAATGGCAGACAACAATGCAAACTAGCCACAGACTGCACACAGCACAGCCAGTGATTTTTATACAGACCGCTACGTAACGTTGCCAATAAGAAAACATAAACAGCCTACTTACATAGCCCCCATGCTCCCCACAAAAAATTTTACAAATTGTTTTGGCCAGTGGCCAATAATGATTTAATAAAATTTTTCATAATTACAATAACAAAGATATCAAATGCACACACTTATTGATACTATGTTGGTCAAAAGCTCAAATTTTCTCACAGTCTATAGAGACAGTCCTGATCCATCACAGTAAAATTACAGTGTTTTTCTTTTTTTTCAAAGTCTGAACAGTAAAAGAGAATGCACACAGAAGTAGTGGATTTCCATGCAGTCTTGAAGAAGTAGTGTTGTCCTTCCAACGGAAAGACAGTGCTGACTCTTGACATGCATACAGGTAATGGGCCACAACAGAGCAAACCCACAGCAGAGTCATTCGATGTTTTGAAGAATATTGGTAGGTAGAGTAGACCCACTGTAGTCCTGGTAGAGATCGTGGTATTGGTGGGCCACCAGAGGTGCAGACCCACTGCAGTCCTTGTAGAAATAATGGTATTGATGGATCATCAAAGATGTAGACCCACTGTAGTCCTTGTAGAGATAGCCAACAGCCATCTGTTGTGACTGTGCAGGTGCACAATCACCATTGAAGAGTCTTGCGGATAATATAGCAAGTCCATAAACCACCACTTGTGCACTCACAAAGTTTTTGAAATTGTCCTTAGAACCAGCAATGCTGTTATCCAGTCCCTTGCTGAATTAGTAACACACGTGCAAACACTAACAGTCCCAACTTCTCACATATTGTCCATATACTATGACCAACAGAAACGTGTGCAGTGAAATGTAACTAACAAGTTAATAATATCATGAACTGGTGACAATTACAATTTTATAACATAAGAATACAATAACAAAGGTACAAAATACATCATTAAAAACATAACAATACAGATAACATTTGTAGTACAGGCTTTACAAAAGAATCGAACTAACATATACATCAGTGTTACAAATATAATGACATAAGTACATACATAAAGATCAGAATAACTTTTGGAACATCAACTTTACACATGAGCATTAAAACAAAACAGAATAAAGAATGTCTAAGCATATTTACAAGGTAAATAACATATTATTAATGCCAATTATATTTGAGGATAACAGTATTCCTCATCATAGTGAATGTAGCTTAGTATTAGAAGAGAAAAAAGTTCTATGAAACAGTACACAGAGACAGGAAGAAAACAAATACACAAGGGTACACAAACATATAGTGGGATAACACCAATAGGAAAGGACAGGGTTCGTTTTCAGTGTAACATGTGGTACTGCAGTCCAACCCAAAACTTCATATATCTTTCCTCTTATTTCATCCTTTGTTTCCACCAAAAAAATTCTATCTAAGCATGCTTTCTGTATTTATATGTTCACATATTTCTTACCTCAACATTTATTTCCAAGAAAATCCTACCTAAACCTGTTTTCTGTACTTTTTTTCGTATAACTTCTGAATGCATTTCTTCCAATTCATCGCAACTCATTCTCTTAGAGGCTACCCCCTCTTAAGCTAACTTAAATCTACTGAGCTCAGATGCTAAACTAAGGGACGAGGCAATGCAGCAGCACATAAAACAATTAATATAAACAGCAATGAAAAAAATGGAAATTCGCAAAGCAAGCTACAGTAAATCTAAATTACCAAGCAATGCAACATTACAACTAATATGAGGCAATGCGCAGCAAACAAAAAAATTAATCTGGCTTAGCAGAGTAACACAAAGTCAAATTCAGTAACACTATGCCTGCCAAACAGCAGTAACTTATACCTAAACATGACATAGCTCAAGCAGAAAAAATATTACAGTAAAAACAACAATGCAGATAAGGGAAATGTATATTCACATCTTAATGTCTATGTAATTAAAGTGGTGCACCACAAATTATTCTACAAAAGAAATTCATATGAAACGTCCCCTTTGAACAATTATGCATGACTGTCCTTAAACTGACACACAATATTTTGTTAGCGCAACGCAATCTGACTTTCAATATTCCCTACAAAAGAATGGCCCTGACTAACATTAAACTATACCTCTCACAAATCACTTACGTCACAAAAATCTTCGCTGCTCAAGCTACTGCAATACAGCGAGCGCCACTACTGCCAGCTAAATAAAAGATTCAAACTATGGAAGGAACTAACTACTGATAGCGATAGTTAGCAAATGAAAGATATTAATAGAGAACAAACACTGTATTTACCTTGATATCATCATATATAAATATAGCAGTTCATGAGAAATTTCAAAACTCCGCCATCTCTCTCCCCACATCCACCACTGCTGGCGGCTCACCTCCAACTGCGCAACGCTACGCGCTGTTCACAGCCAGCTGCCTAACATTACAATGGCAGACAACAATGCAAACTAGCCACAGACTGCACACAGCACAGCCAGTGATTTTTATACAGACCGCTACGTAACGTTGCCAATAAGAAAACATAAACAGTCTACTTACACTAGCACTCCTGAAAGAAAGGATATTGCGGAGACATGGCTTAGCCACAGACTGGGGGATGTTTCCAGAATGAGATTTGGAAGGTAGGAGGCGAGGTACTGGCAGAAGTAAAGCTGTGAGTACCGGGCGTGAGTCGTGCTTCGGTAGCCCAGTTGGTAGAGCACTTGCCCGCGAAAAGCAAAGGTCCGGAGTTCGAGTCTCGGTCGGGCACACAGTTTTAATCTGCCAGGAAGTTTCATATCAGCTCACACTCCGCTGCAGAGTGAAAATCTCATTCTGGAAACATCCCCCAGGCTGTGGCTAAGCCATGTCTCCGCAATATCCTTTCTTTCAGGAGTGCTAGTTCTGCAAGGTTCGCAGGAGAGCTTCTGTAAAGTTTGGAAGGTAGGAGACGAGGTACTGGCAGAAGTAAAGCTGTGAGCACCGGGCGTGAGTCGTACTTCGGTAGCTCAGTTGGTAGAGCACTTGGCCGCGAAAGGGAAAGGTCCCGAGTTCGAGTCTCGGTCGGGCACACAGTTTTAATCTGCCAGGAAGTTTCATATAAAGATTTAAGTGAGTTTGACCATGGTGTTATAGTCGGCGCATGAGCGATGCGACACAGTATCTCTGACGTAGCGGTGAAATGGTTATTTTCTGTACGACCATTTCACTAGTGTAGCATGAATGTCAGGAGTACGGTAAAACATCAAACCTCCAATGTCGTTGCAACCGGTAAAAGATCCTGCAAGAACGGTACTAATCTGAGGTGTGGGGTTGATCTATTATTCTGTTATTCTGTGCAACGGATTAATCTGGGATGTACCCTTTACCCTGTGGCTCCTGCAAGATGCAATTTCCACCCCCACACTACTACAGAAGTCAGACAGACGCTCCTAACGTTCTAAAGAGAAATGCCTGAACAACTTTCAGCAGTAAATATCTTCTGGATTCGTCCGCTGTAAGGAAATGACACAAAAATTCACAAAATTTCTTACGTAACTAGTGGATACTTGAGTACTGGAGTAGTGCTAGTTAGTGCAAGAAAAACGTTGAAACTAACGAAAGTTATTATTTATTTTGTAAAAATTCTGAAAAATCACAATGACACTTTTAGTTATGAATTGAACAAGTTATATCCTGGTTCTTTTCGGAATGTGAAGTTACCTTTCAAGGATAGGATTCGCCAATGAAATTTCTATACAAAGTTAAAGATGCTTGTTGCCTTGGCAGAATGGCTGAGAGGCGCACCTACTCAACTTGAATAATTATCCTTTAGAATGTTGCTAGGTACGGTCGAAGCTGTCGTGTGTGAAATGCAGTGAAGTGTACTGTTGTGGAGGAAATATGGGGCTTGCAATAGGTGTAGTGCACAATACAGTAAGCTGCAATGACTGCTGTCTGCGCCGCTCGCTGCTGACAAATAAGATAACTCTCATAGATAACTCTCATTCTATCTGGATTGACCTTCGCCAATCAAACTCTCCCTGCGCCTTGATGAAGCCAAGAATTCCTATTCGCCCCTAGTCTAACTATTGGCGTGGTACACCGGTCAGATAACCAGTCAACCGCGATGCCACTCAAAATTCGCTCGCAGGCGTTTAACTATAACTCTGTCCGTTCACACCGCACAACAAGTGTGTTGGCCCTTTGATTTGCTCTCGGCAGAGGTGCTCTCCCAGTGAAGTACTGAGGAGAGACTTGTTCCTCGCTCTTTCGAGTCCACGTACGAGCGCGCACCCTCTCGTTACGTGTTCTCGCTCCAAGAGCGACAATGGAACGGCCCCTCTCCACGCCAGACATGAAGGGGTATATCTTTCGGTCTCTTCCATTATTCCTTCAGCTCAAGGCGTCAGAAATATCGTCTGCCAATCAGCATTTATGTTCTAAAACGGGAGAATGACGTTTCGTTTAAGGTGACCAATCTGGAAACTTGTAGCTTTGGCGTTTTGCGTTTCCTGTTTCCCTGTGAAAATCTCTGAAACTGCATGCTATGTGTAAAGAATGCATAGGCTGGCCACTCCCACACAATGTAGCGGAATTTGCTTTTAAGTCAAACACGGGATCGTTCCTCCATTTCACTCACGCCCACGCTATCTGCTACGGGCGGTCACCGGCCGACATGGGCTGGGTCGTCCTCTGAAGGGCCTGGCGTCCCGCTGTGCAGCCTCTATCCCAAACTAAAAGCTTCTGTGACCGTCGTGTCTGGAATGTATATGTGCACGCCAGCCTCGAGTATTTCAACCAAGGTGCGCTCACTTGTCAATTGCATATCGTTTACATGAATTCATACAACATTGACTTTATCTTATCAAGTTTGGGTTCGAATGAAGCGTCTTGATGTGCGGAACATGATTGTGAGGGCGGAATATGTAAGCAATGAAGGTCAGGAGACCGCGACGTCTTACTCTAACAACGAGCAAAGGGAATAGTTCAACGTGGCAGAAGTGCAACACTTTCGCAAATTGCTGCAGATTTCGATGCAGGGCCATGAACAACTGTCAGCGTGCGAACCGTTCAATGAAACATCATTGATATGGGCTTTCATAGCCAAAGGCCCACTCACGAACCCTTGATAACTTTACGACACAAAGCTTTACACCTCCACTGGGCCCGCCAACAGCGACATTGGATTGTTGATTAGTGAAAAGATGTTGCCTGGTTGGACGAGTCTGGTTTCAAATTCTATCGAGCGGATGGACGTGTATGGGTATGAAGACATGTCAGCAGGGGATGTTCAAACGCCGGTCGGGTTGGCTGAGCGGTTCTAGGCGCTACAGTCTGGAACCACGCGACCGCTACAGTCGCAGGTTCGAATCCTGCCTCGGGCATGGATGTCTGTGATGTCCTTAGAGTAGTTAGGTTTAAGTAGTTCTAAGTTCTAGTAGACTGATGACCTCAGAAGTTAAGTCCCATAGTGCTCAGAGCCATTTGAACCATTTTTTGACTGTTCAAGCTGGTGGAGAATCTGTAATGGCGACGAACACATTGCTCCCAAAGAGAGGCCAGTTTGTTGATACCACCACTGTAAAGTGTCTGAGTTTGTTGACGGAGCCACAACCTCATCTCTTCTTGCACCGCTTCATCACTACCAAAGCGAAGTCCTCGAAGGTGTTCTCTAGTTTTGGAAACAGATGAAAATTGGATGTGGCCGAGTCGGGACTGTATGGAGGATGATCGATGACTGTGAACCTAAGGCGTCGGATTGTTGCAGATGTCGCAGCGCTCGTGTGTGGTCTTGCGTTATCGTGCTGAAAGAGAGGGTGCTCCATCCACATGTGGATGAGCTCTTCGAATTCTAATGTCGATTAGTGGACGCTGTTTTTCACGCTCCGATATAGTTACGTTACACACCACCATACTACACGGTACAATTCGGAGCCGTTAAGCGGCGAAGGGTTGCAGATATGTACATATTAAGAATAAAAATATAGAATGTTAATGACGTTTGTTTTATTTAAAAAGTTTTAAGAATTTGCACATAAAACATATGGAGACAGCACTTCTCAACACGCTCTCGTAGATAACTGCATCACATGCTAAAATTCTAAGGTTACTATTAGTACTGTGCACAAGATCGCTAAAGGGGTGTAGGACGTCAAACGGGCTGACTTGGAACAGGAGAGGCACCACTGGACATTTTAATTTCCACCGTCTGTACTTTTACAAATAAATTCATAAAACTTTCGCAGCCTGAGCAGGCAGGATTCAGGAATTCACACTCGTAGCAGTGGAAAGTAAAATAGGTACCAAATAATTATTTTTACATGTGAAATGTCATAATTTTTTCCCTTACTATTGGCTGCATTTGTTGCTGTAGGTATACTTTTCTTCATAAGGAAGAGAGATTCTTCGATCAATTTTCCACAGCATACAAACCATGCATACAGGTTATGAAACTCTAGAATTTTCCAAATCTATGAAAAACTGTGGTAAAAATTGAGATAGTTAACTATAAAATTACAGTTTTTTTCTAAACATGAAGTTTAAAATGTACCAGCTCAGTAATTTTTTCATAAATTAAATAAATTCTAGAGTTTCATACACCAGTAAATATGGTTTGTGTGCTGTGCAAAATTCATCGACAAATCTCTCTTAGTTATGAAGAAAAGTGTACCTATAGCAACAAATGCAGCCAACAGTAAGTGGAAAAATTATGAAATTTCACATGCAAAAAAAAAAATTACTTTGTTATGTTTTTGCACTTCCAATGCTATCAGTGTCAATCCTGAATCATTCCTGGTCATGCTGACGAAGTTTTATGAAGTTATTTGTAAAAGTATAGACAGTGTAAATTAAAATGTTTCGTGATGCCTGTCCTGCTCCAAGTCGGCCCGTTTGACGTCCTAACCCTCTTTAACGACCAACATGAGCAGCAAGGCCTCCAGCGAACTTCATGGAAGCACACCCGAAGTTACTTCTACATCGGTAGATGACTGCCCATCCAAGATAACATGGTATGTGCTCCCTATCGAAAAATTCTCAATGCAGTCACAAAATTCGCTTGATACTCCATGCGATCATACTTTGGATAATAAGCGCTGGTGTGGTACTGATTGTGAGTCAGATGCTTTTCGGAAATCGAGATATACTGCGTCAGCCTCACTGCATTGAACCATGACTTTCAGTACGTCATATGACAAAAGAGCGTGCTGGCTTTCACATGATCTATGTTTTTGGGATCCTTGCTGACAGGCGTAAAGGAGATCATTGTGTTGACGATAACCCATTACGTTTGAGCTCGTAATACGTTCTAAGATTCTACAACAAACTGACGTCATCGATAGTGGCCGGTAGTTTTCTGGCTCACTTCTGCTATTCTTCTTGTAGAAGGGTGTGACCTGTGCTTACTTCCTTCCAACTATTGGGCGTGTTTTTTGTTCGAGGAATCTACGGTGCAACATAGTTAAAAAGAGGGGCTAAGTCAGCGGCAAATTCGGTACAGAAACTGATAGGGATCAATCAGGCCAGGGAGCTTCGTTCAGTTTCAGCGTTTTCAGCTGTTTCTCAACGCCACTGACACTATTATCTATTTAGCTGAACATCTCAATGTACGATGATTAAATTGTGGCAATAATCCTGGGATTTCCTCTGTAAGGGAACATTTGAAAACGGAGTTAAGCATTTCTGCTTTTATTTTGGTACTCTCGATTTCAGTTCCTGTCCCCTCCGTGAGTGACTGATCACTAGGTTAGGTGTCACCTAATAGCTTTTATGTACGACTAGAATTTGTTTCGGCTTTGTGAAGGTCCTTTCAGCAACATCCTGCTAACCAGTCTGAAGGCATCACGCACTGGTCTCTTGACAGCGAAACGATTATCATTTAACAACTCTGTATGTATAGTCCTCTGCTTTATTTTACACCAATTATGCAATAATCTCTGTTTATTTTCTTTACGGTGGCTGTATACCATGGAGGGTCCCTCCCATGACGAAGTGTTCTACTAGGTTCATGGCCGACTAGTCTTTTAAAATTGAGGCACAGTTCCTCAATAAGCTCCTGTCGTGAGCTAAAAGTTTGAGGTTCGTCATAGAGATAAAACATAAGTGCTTCTTCATCTAATTTACTGAACACACAACTCTTACTGCTTGTCTTAGTTGCCCTTTGTACTTTGATAATCATTGTTGTACAACGGGGTGTTGTTCACTGTTTTCAATTTCGATACGGACATCCTCTAAGAGGTCAGGTCTCTTTGATACTATTAGATATATTTACATCATGAGTGAGTTTCGGAACCACGTGTTCTAGGAAGTTTTCAGATAAGTCATTTAATAATGTTCCACAGGATGTCTTGCCAGGCCCACCTCCAACAAAACTATATTTATCCCTATTGATTGTTGGGTGATTAAGATGTCCTCCGACGCTTACGGTAATAATTCAGAAGCTACCTGCTGGTGAACTGATGTTTTTTATTTCAAGTTTTTATTTATATCTGCGAATGAGTGTGATGGGAGATAGAAAGATCTAATTACAACTTTCTGCCATGGTCTGACACTGAGTCTTTCCCAAAAACTTTTCTGTTATTTCAGATATTCACTGTATAGCATGTAGAACAGTCAAAACAACCTTCGGTGAAATTAAAAACGAAGACATCAACATCATGACTGTAGCTGAAATTGCACTATTAAACGCAGAGAACAGAGGGAAAGAGGTTGCCTGATTACTCCACAGAACAGGAAATGGGAGATTATTTGGAAGACAAAGGTGATCCAGTATTAGAATTTAATTTTATGTATGACTTGCAATCAAATAATCGAAATTTTTGAAATCATAGGTGGACGTGAGAACATAACGACTTTTCAAGTATAAAATCTATGAGACTGGCGACGTACCATCTACACAGTCCTGAAGATAACAAAGACAGGCAAGTGTCAGAACTATCGCGCAATCGGCTTAACAGTTCATGCATCCAATTTTCTGACAAGATTAATATATAGAAAAATGAAGACAACACAAAAAATAATAAGGAGAGTTAAACGTCAGTACCAAAAAGATATACTTCTAATGATAGAAACAAATAGTGAAAAAACGAACTCAAGAGACTATTACAAAATATTTGGCAGACAATTACAAAGATATGATCCTCCAACATTAATGATAAAAGATAAAGATAATAACCTAGCCCATATCAATAGTAAAAATACAGAAATTCCAGCAGAAACAAGTTACTAAATTGTGAAGATCCCCCAGAACTTCTTCAGATAAACACAGAAACCCCAATTAAAACACCAGCAGAAAATATAAATGCACCTACAATTAATGAGGTCTACAGAGCTTTGAAAGAACTCAAAAACTACAAAGCAAGTGGAGAAGATCAAACGTTTGCTGAACTTTGGAAATATGCAGCAGAACCAGTAAAGATAGCATTACACCAATGCATAGTAAAAATCTGGAATGAAGAGAAATTACCAGAAAATTGGACTACTGCTATAATACATCCATTACATAAGAAAGGAGAAAAATCAAATCCAGACAACTATAGAGGAATTTCCCTTTTGGACTGCACGTATGAGATCATGTCAAGAATACTATACAACCGCTGTAAAGATCAATTAGAACTGGAACTGGGAGAATATCAAGGAGGATTTAGATCCTGGAGAAGTTGCCCAGAACAGATAATCACCTTGAAGTTAGTTATGGATGTCTACAAAAGAAGGCAAAAACAACTAGTCATAACCTTTGTAGATTTCAAAAAGGCGTATGACTGCATCCATAGTTCTTCAATGATGAAAATATTAAGGAATTTTGGACTTCATCCTAAATTAATAAAAATGATACAGTTAACCTCAACAAACACCAAATCCAAAGTAAAATTTAGAGGAGAAATATCTGAACCATTTACGATTAAAACAGGGTTGAGACAGGGAGATTGTTTATCACCATTGCTATTCAATTGTGCTCTTGAATATGTAATCAGAGAATGGTACAAGGAAAATCCTATGAATATTAAAATTGGAACTAAGAAAGATAAAATAAACCTAAATTGCTTGGGATTTGCTGATGACCTAGCATTACTAGCTAATAATATTCAGGAAGCCACGAAACAAATAGCAAGCTTACAAAATATAGCACAAAAATTAGGACTCCAGATATCATTTGAAAAGACTGAAATAATGGTAACGGATCCACTTGTAATAGATCACATCACAGTGAGCAATAGGGAAATTAAAATACTGAAACAATTTAAATACCTGGGTGAAATTATAACACATAAATTGGACAAGAAACCTGCATGGCGAGCAAGAACTAATAAAATGATAAAAGCTCAAAAACTAACATGGTCTACGTACAATAAAAAATGTCTATCAATTAAAACAAAATTAAAACATTACAAGACGGTGGTTCAACCAGAGGGTACATACGGAAGTGAAACTCTTTTTAAAGTCACCCAGAAAAACAGAATTGACAAAATTTTAAAAGTAGAGAGAAGAATTGCTAGAACATGCATAAATAAGAAATATCAAAAAGCTGGGCAATGGCGGATAGTTCCAAATGAAGTGGTATACAGAGAACTGGAGCCCATCACTGATACTATACGAAAGAAAAGGATGTCTTTTTGTGGTCACATTCTGAGGACACCAGAAACCAGATTATCAAGGAAAATTATTGAGAAACTCTGGAATTTGAAACAACAAGGAGGATGGCTTAAGGAAATAAGAGAGGATATGGAAGAACTGGAAATAACTCTGGATGATTTGCAGAACAAAACGCCAAATTTAAAGAAGTTGAGGGACACAAAAATAAGATTTAAACCAAAAATTGACAAACGACATACAATGAAAAGGGTATTTACAGATAAGGAACGACGAAAAGCATCGGAACGAATGAAGAGATACTGGGCCACTTGGAAGGGGAAAATACCAAAGAAGAGGACCAGAAATGATTGACTGAAGTGGTCCAATGAGGCCGTAAAAGCAGAAGAAGAAGAAGAAGAAGAAAAATGAAAATAAAATTGAGGATCTGTTAAATGACAAACAGTTCGCTTTAGGAAACGTGAAGGCACTAGAGACAATTGTGACGATGCGATTGATAATGGAAGCAGGAACTTAGGAAAGTCAAGACTCGTACATATAATTACTAGGAAAACTGTTACACATGTGCTAAACGTGCGAAATTCTCAGGAAAAGGATGTAAGCTATAGAGAACGATGGATAATACGCAATGCAAACGAAAACCAAGAGGAATAAAGAAGAATGGAAGAAGAAGAACGAAATTCTGTAATATAGAGGCGCAGTCTTTCTTCCCTACTGTTTAATCTATGCAGTGAGAACGCAATGACGAAAATGACAAAAAGTTTAGGCTGTGGAACAGAATTTCACGGTCGGAGCCTATCAGTCAAAAGAATTGCTGATAGCGATTGCTGTCGTCAGTGAATCTGAAAAAGAATTACGGAACCTGTTGAATGGAATGAGCAGTTTACAGAGTGCAGAATGTGGTTTGAGACGAAAGACGAAATGAGATTAGTGAGCCGCGGCGGCTCCGTTTCCTTTTACAAATTGACCGCCTCGTCCGCATGAGTTCGAGGCCGCGGTATACACTGATCAACCAGAACATTATGACCAACCTACCCAACTGTGGCACGGATGACAGCGGCGACGCGTCGTGGCATGGAAGCAATGAGGACTTGGTAGGTCGCTGAAGAAAGTTGGAACCACATCTGCACACACAAGTCAACTAATTCCCATAAAGTCTGGGGAGAGCACAAGGACCTCTGACATCCCGTTCAATCACATCCCAGATGTGTTCGACCAGGTTCAGATCTGGCGAGCTGGGGGGCCAGAATATCAACTGGAATTCGCCGCTGTGTTTCTCGAACCACTTGATCACACATCTGGCCTCGTGATGTGGCGCGTTATCTGGCTGAACAATGCCACTGCTCTCGGGAAATGTGATCGTCATGAAGGGTTGTGCGTGGTCTACAACCAGTGTACGATTCTCCTAGGCCATGATTGAGCACGAGCTCCACTGAACCCATGGATTCCCACCTGAATGTTTCCCAGAGCATAATGGAGACTCTGAGACGCCGCCAGCTTGCCTCCGCCCTGCAGTACAGGTGTCAAGTAGCTGTTCCTCGGGAAGACTATGGATTAATGCATGATGAAGAAGGTATCGGGATTCAACAGACCATGCAACTCTCTGCCACTGAGCCAACGTCCAGTGTCGATGGTCACGTGCCCACTTCAGTCGTCGTTGCCGATGTCGTGATTTTAACATTGGCAAATGTATCGGTCGTCAGCTGCAGACGAGCATCGTTAGGAATGTTCGGTGCGCCGTGTGTTCAGACGCACTTGTACTCTGCCGAGCATTAAAGTCTGATGTCAGTTGCACCACAGTTCGCAGCCTGTGCTCAGCGTACGACGACCGTCATCTGTAATGAGGTGTGGCCGCCAGACCCCATCTTGGTTTCGCTACGTGTCGAAGACAGTCACCACGGTACTCCTCGAACAGTCGAAAAGTCGTGCAGTTTCATAAATGCTCGTGCTGATCC
This sequence comes from Schistocerca serialis cubense, assembly GCF_023864345.2. Lineage (NCBI taxonomy): Eukaryota > Metazoa > Arthropoda > Insecta > Orthoptera > Acrididae > Schistocerca > Schistocerca serialis. The sequence goes on along the minus strand of NC_064638.1, from coordinate 161,002,666 downwards.
TCTGAGCCATCACAATCTGCCCTCGGTCAAACTCAAGCCTTCTCTATTGTAAACCCGGACAGCACGTTCACTGATACTGCTTGCAGAGTGCGAGTGTCTGACTGGCGGTCAATCTTCACCAGGTCACGTTGCTAACGGCTGGACGGATTTGTATTGACAACACGTCAGTGGTCATGACGTTCTGGCTGGTCAGTGTAGAATGCGCTGTTCAGCTAGGGAACATGGTGGTGGTGTCACGATCGGGGTTCAAAATGGTTCAAATGGCTCTGAGCACTATGCGACTTAACACCTGAGGTCATCAGTCCCCTAGAACTTAGAAGTACTTAAACCTAACTAACCCAAGGACATCACAGACATCCATGCCCAGGGCAGGATTCGAACCTGCAACCGTAGCGGTCTCGCGGTTCCAGACTGAAGCGCCTAGAACCGCTCAACCACAACGGCCGGCCCGCGATCGGGGAAGCGAGGCGTTACGCCGGACAGTAGTTATCTGGGACTGGCGGTGTTTGGGCGGCGACGACTTCATCTTTCGGTGTCAAGGAGGTCACGTGGCTCGAATTTGGGCATTGCGAAGTTAGTGTGTATACAACGGCTGTTTGGGTCAGGCCCTTTCTTAATGTAGAGCTCACTCAAGCGTTCCTGAATTGATTAACTTCCCGTATGGTACTCTAGTTGTGCATGGTAGTTGATTTGTGGCCGCGAGAAACCCACTTTGTAACTCGAAGATGAGTCGAGTTGAGATGCAAATTTCTGGCTGTTTAGGTTTTTTAGTCCATGCTCGGCAGTACTTCTAGAATTATTTTTCTATTCTAACACCTTGTTTTGTCATACCCACAGTGTGTGTGTATGCTTACTCAGCTTTATCTATCTCGCTGAGTGGTGTAAGTGCGGCAGTCTTGAGGGTGCAGTAGTGGTCCGGTCTTAGACGCGCCAATCAGCGTCACGGACAGTGTGGTACGCCGCCTTATGGGGTTCTTGTACCGTAGTGTCTTCGCAGCTGTGCTCCTACACGCTATGCCGGCAAGAACCATCTTCGTCGAGGAGGTAGCTGCTCTCTAAGTTATGTGTGTAACTGTAATCTACACACATCAAAAATAGTTTCGCATGACCCCGGTTCCCAGAACTCCTGAAGATAGACGTTGACTGTGGATATTGTATCACACACACAGTCCCCTTTGACTGTTCAGAGATGGCCGTCCGGAGTGGCCGAGCGGTTCTAGGCGCTTCAGTCTGGAACCGCGCGACCCCTACAGTCGCAGGTTCGAATCCTGCCTCGGGCATTGATGTGTGTGATGTACTTAGATTAGTCAGGTTTAAGTAGTTCTAAGTTCTAGGGGACTGACGACCTCAGCAGTTGAGTCCCATAGTGCTCAGAGCCATTTGAACCATTTGTTCAGAGATATCACTAAATGAGCCCAAAGGTGTAAACAACCAAGCTTGAGGAGCGCCTATTAGACGGAGTGGGTCCGACAGCAGACCAGTTCCAGTCATTCCATCAGGAAGTAGGTACACGACTCGTCAATACCGCGATTTGATCGCGCCCGCATTGTTACTCTGTGTCAGGAAGGGCTCTCAACAAGGGAAGTGTGCAGGCGTCTCGGAGTGCACCAAAGCGATGTTGTTCAGATATGGACGAGATACAGAGAGACAGGAACTGCCGATGAAATGCCTCGCTCAGGCCGCCCGAGGGCTATTACTGTAGCGGATGACCGCTACCTACGGATTATGGCTCGGAGGAACTCTGACAGTAACGCCACCATATTGAATAATGCTTTGCGTGCATAAACAGGACATCGTGTTACGACTACAACTGTGAGCAATAGGCTGCATGATGCGCAACTTCACTCCCGACGTCCATGGCGAGGTCCATCTTTGCATCCACGACACCATTCAGTGCGGTACAGATGGGCCCAACAACATGCCCAATGGACAGCTCAGTATTGGCATCATGTTCTATTCACCGATGAGTGTCGCATATGCCTTCAACCAGACAATCGTTGGAGACGTGTTTGGAGGCAACCCGGTCAGACTGAATGCCTAATGGCTCTGAGCACTATGGGACTTAACTTCTGAGGCCATCAGTGCCCTAGAACTTAGAACTACTTAAACCCAACTAACCTAAAGTCATCACACACATCCATGCCCGAGGCAGGACTCGAACCTGCGACCGTAGCGATCGCGCGGTTCCAGACTTCAGCGCCTAGAACCGCTCGGCCACCACGGCCGACTGAATGCCTTAGATACACTGCCCAGTGAGTGCAGCAAAGTGGAGGTTCCCTGCTGTTTTGGGGTGGCACTATGTGCGGCCTACGTACGCCGCTGGTGGTCATCGAAGACACCGTAACGGCTGTATGGTACGTGAATGCCATCATCCGACTGATAGTGCAACCACATCGGCAGCATATTGGCGAGACATCCGTCTCCATGGACGACAATTCGCACCCCCATCGTGCACATCTTGTGAATGACTTCCTTCAGGATAACGATATCGCTCGACTAGAGTGGCCAGCATGTTCTCCAGACATGAACCATATCGAACATGCCTGAGATAGATTGAAAAGGGCTGTTTATGGACGACGTGACCAACTAATCACTCTGAGGGATCTACCCCGAACCGTCGTTGAGGAGTGGGACAATCTGGACAAACAGTGCCTTGTCCGCAGCTAGTGGTCTCGCAGTCGCGCTCTCGCTTCCCCACACGGTGTCCTGGGTTCGATTCCCGGCGGAGTCAGGGATTTTCACCTGCTTCGAGATGACTGGGTGTTTGTGTTTTCCTCATCATTTCATCACCATTCATGAAAGTGGTGAGATTGGACTGAGCAAAGGTTGGGAATTTGTACGGGCACAGATAACCGCGCAGCTGAACGCCCCACAAACAAAACATCATCATCATCAACTAACAGCCCCTTGATGAACTTGTGGACAGTATGCTACGACGGATACAGGCATGCATCAATGCAAGAGGACGTGCTACTGGGTATTAGAGGTACTGGTGTGTACAGCAATCTGGACCACCATCTCTGAAGGTCTCGCTGTCTGGCGGTACAACATGCAATTTGTGGTTTTCTTGAACAATAAAAAGATCGGAAATGATGTTTATGTTGATCTCTAATCCTATTATCTGTACAGGTTCCGGAACTCTGAGTACCGAGGTGATGCAAAACTTTTTTTGATTACTTACTGTTTCATATAAGTGCTGTTCTATGCCACTTTGATACCTCTTGCTTTAACAGTGTAATATGTCTTTAAGCCTCGCTATTTTTTAATGGTGAGCTATCACTGTTGTAAACAGCTGATTCTTTTGGTTTAGTAATTTGTTTAACGTTACAGCCCTCCCCACCCTTTCTTTTAATGTCGGGGGGCTGCAACGGCACAGCTTTTGGCTGCTCACGCTTGGTTTGGTCATATTTGACAGCATTCCGTAGGCACAGAGACTAGATGCAAACACATTGTTTTTAGTTACTCCTTATTTTGTCAGTTCATCGCCCTGTTGGGTTCTGTTTATTGTGTTTAGTGTTATGAGCCAAATCTCGTAAGATGAAACTTAACTCTGCTGAATCTTCTGGCTGCGCGTTGTTAAATATGAACGATCTTGCGTAGGGTAGAGTTCTTTGATACTGAACTTCTATTTTACTTTATTTTTTTAAAGCGGGCAGACAAAAGGCCGCAGAGCCAAGCATTAAATTTGTTTTTCGCTCCCTGAATTCTAAGGTTAGCTAAGGCGCCCCAATTTGTTACTCGCTGGAGATACAGAGGCAGCGCCTAGTCCTGACATTCCATATCTGTTATTTGTTTTTTAAATTGCAAAATTCGGGTAGTTGCGCCTTAGTTTCATGGTTGTTTAAATGTTGGGTCAGCTCAGTGGACAAGTTTGTAACGTTCTTGTCAAAGGGTATGGAAAATTTTGACTTATTTGCTCCCGTTACTGTTCTCTCAAGCTGTGTCCTTTTTTAAAATATATGCAGTCTGTAGTTTAAATGTTGATGACGTTTGGTCGTAATTTGACGTTAGAGGTTTCCAGTTTTATGGGCTTATGTATAAAGAGTTATAAACTGATAAAATGGCCTGTTTCATTTTATAACTCTTGGTGGTATTCAAACTGTTGTTCCCTTTGTTTTCCACTTGCAGTTTAATGTATTTGTTGCTGATCTCAGAAATTGTTTTTTAAAATGGTAATAAAGATTGTTAAATGGTGAATGATGCATACTTAAGACCCTGGCCTAGTCCTTTCACGATTTTGGTTAAGCCGCACTTCGGAACATCAGACTTCAATTAGGGATAAACTTAATATCACAATTGTTGACCATGAGATAGGCAAAGTGACGGAATTCTATTAATTTGGAAGCAATTTAACGTATGATGGATGAAGCAAGGAAGGCATAAAAAGTAGGCCGCGACAGGCGAGGAGGGCATTCTTGGCAAAAGAGCATCGCCCTTAATTTGAAGAAGAAATTTCTGACAATGCACACTTGGAGCACAGAGTTGTGTAATAGTGACTCATGGACTGTGGGAACACGAGAGAAGGAGAGATTCTATGCATTTGAGATGTGGAGTTATACAAAGATGTTGAAAATTAAGTAACTGGTAAGAGAAGAAATGAGGAATTTTTCCGCAGAATCAGCGAGGAAAGGAACATATGGAGCACACTGACATGAAGCAGTGACTGTATAACGGGACGTGTGTTAAGGGACCGGGAATTAGCTTCCAATTGTACTTCAGGAACTGTAGAAGGTAAAACTTGTAGGGAAGACAGAGACTGGAATACATCCAACAAATAATTGAGGACGAGGCTGCGAGTGTTACTCTTGAGGCGAAGAGGCTGGCACAGGACATGGCGTCGTGACGAGCTGCATGGAATCACTCTGTACAGATGACTCAAAAAAAAAAAGTACAGTCATCCAAAGTGAGTCACACACGCGACTTGCAGACAGCTGTCAGCTAGCAGCCGAAATGTGAAAGGTAGAGTATTGCTGTCGGGGATACACCCCTCAAACATGGTCTGATATTGTATACTTCGATAATACTTCAGGAAACACAGTCATTGGACTGATCAAATAAATTACGGGAATGCAGCCGGGTGACATCGTCGAAAAACACCAATATATCGAAAGCAGTACACCTTGTAATTTTATCGGCAAAACTGCAGCAAGTAAGCTCTATGCAATGGAAACTAAAACTTCGATTTGCAGAGAAATTCCGGAAATATGATACACACTCACACACTGTAAATGCTAGATGACCGACACCAGAAGTTGTCGATGAGAATTAATAACCAACAGGTGAGATAGCCTTACCTCCGTCACTGTGATTTCTGACACGGGATACAGCAGGTTTCCACTCAAATATAAACAGAAACCTCGATCTCCATTTACACTCCTGGAAATGGAAAAAAGAACACATTGACACCGGTGTGTCAGACCACCATACTTGCTCCGGACACTGCGAGAGGGCTGTACAAGCAATGATCACACGCACGGCACAGCGGACACACCAGGAACCGCGGTGTTGGCCGTCGAATGGCGCTAGCTGCGCAGCATTTGTGCACCGCCGCCGTCAGTGTCAGCCAGTTTGCCGTGGCATACGGAGCTCCATCGCAGTCTTTAACACTGGTAGCATGCCGCGACAGCGTGGACGTGAACCGTATGTGCAGTTGACGGACTTTGAGCGAGGGCGTATAGTGGGCATGCGGGAGGCCGGGTGGACGTACCGCCGAATTGCTCAACACGTGGGGCGTGAGGTCTCCACAGTACATCGATGTTGTCGCCAGTGGTCGGCGGAAGGTGCACGTGCCCGTCGACCTGGGACCGGACCGCAGCGACGCACGGATGCACGCCAAGACCGTAGGATCCTACGCAGTGCCGTAGGGGACCGCACCGCCACTTCCCAGCAAATTAGGGACACTGTTGCTCCTGGGGTATCGGCGAGGACCATTCGCAACCGTCTCCATGAAGCTGGGCTACGGTCCCGCACACCGTTAGGCCGTCTTCCGCTCACGCCCCAACATCGTGCAGCCCGCCTCCAGTGGTGTCGCGACAGGCGTGAATGGAGGGACGAATGGAGACGTGTCGTCTTCAGCGATGAGAGTCGCTTCTGCCTTGGTGCCAATGATGGTCGTATGCGTGTTTGGCGCCGTGCAGGTGAGCGCCACAATCAGGACTGCATACGACCGAGGCACACAGGGCCAACACCCGGCATCATGGTGTGGGGAGCGATCTCCTACACTGGCCGTACACCACTGGTGATCGTCGAGGGGACACTGAATAGTGCACGGTACATCCAAACCGTCATCGAACCCATCGTTCTACCATTCCTAGACCGGCAAGGGAACTTGCTGTTCCAACAGGACAATGCACGTCCGCATGTATCCCGTGTCACCCAACGTGCTCTAGAAGGTGTAAGTCAACTACCCTGGCCAGCAAGATCTCCGGATCTGTCCCCCATTGAGCATGTTTGGGACTGGATGAAGCGTCGTCTCACGCCGTCTGCACGTCCAGCACGAACGCTGTTCCAACTGAGGCGCCAGGTGGAAATGGCATGGCAAGCCGTTCCACAGGACTACATCCAGCATCTCTACGATCGTCTCCATGGGAGAATAGCAGCCTGCATTGCTGCGAAAGGTGGATATACACTGTACTAGTGCAGACATTGTGCATGCTCTGTTGCCTGTGTCTATGTGCCTGTGGTTCTGTCAGTGTGATCATGTGATGTATCTGACCCCAGGAATGTGTCAATAAAGTTTCCCCTTCCTGGGACAATGAATTCACGGTGTTCTTATTTCAATTTCCAGGAGTGTATTTATAAGAGCACTCTCTAATTTGATTTCAACGTTTCCTCAATAACTCTATCCCAACAGCTGGAAATACATGCCAGAATCGCCGTGTTGCCATATCAAGATAGGATGACCGGTTCCAAGCGAATGTTCTGCAATAGCGGGTTTGCTCGGACGTTGTAAGCGTGTGTGACGCTTTCGCTCAGTAAACAAGTCCTCCACAGCCCTGATAGTCTGAGTAATGATAACACGCCGCAACTGCAAGGAATACAATACACAGCTGCCTTCAGAAAAACCTGCATGTTTTCTCAGATATGTGGATGATGCTGCTGTTGTTTGTCTGCATGACAGAGGGAATTTGAACGACTTTTTCGAACATCTGAATTCAATCTGTCTAAGTATTTGTTTCACAATGGAGGTGGGAAATCTCCTTCCTTGATATGTTAGTCAGGATGGTGGAATTTTTGGACATCCGTTTATAGGAAGCTTACCCACATTGACTTGTATCTACAGGCTAACAGTCGTCACGACCCGGCTCAGCGTATCTTGGTTAACAGGGACCACGTCATCTCGGATCCTGAGATTTTGTCAGCTGTTTAGCCCATCTTGAGGTCACTTTTCGTCAGAATGGTTATAATGATAGACAGATCATATGTGCGTTGCGCTATCGACGAACTGTGTACCGTGTGAGTGATGATAATACCGATGTTACACCGAAATCTACGGTCTTTCTGCCTTACGGAGGGAGCGTTTCCAACATGACTGATCGTATTTCGCGGAAATATGACGTGAAATGTGTTTCTTGACCACCATTTAAGATCAGAGTCTGTTCAGGTTCCCTAAATGATGATCTTACTTTCCGTATCGTAAATGTGTACCATATTCCTTGAAGCTGGTGCGTCGCATATGTTGGTCAGACTGTCAAGACTATGGAGGACACATACGCTTACAATATTTACAACAGCAAATGCGCTGTTGTTGAATCTTGTGGTGACACCAGCCATCCTATCGAATATAACAAGACGGAGATTCTGGAATGCACTTAAAGCTATTGGGGTTGTGTTATTAAGGAAGCAGTCGAAATTAGACTGCGAAGCACCTTTATAAACAGAGATGAAGGCGTTTGTAATAATTCTGCGCGGAGTCCTGCTCTATCAGTTGTCAGAAAACAGATGGACTGAGTTAATGCTACCTCACCCGTTGGTTGTTAATTTTCAGTACCGATAATTTCTGACGTCGGCCATCTTTGGTGGAGTGATGGCTCCAAGTGTTTGTTATCTTTCCGGAATTTCTCTGCAAACCTAGGTTTTCAATTACCTTGCACAGCGCTTAGTTGCTGCAGTTTATCCTTGAAAATGACAAGGTGTGCTGCTGTCGAAATATCGGCGTATTTCGACAACGTAACCCAGCTGCATTCCGATAAGTTATCTGAACAAGTCGACAGAAGCTCAGGTGTCACAATCAACTGATGATCGTAGTAACAACAATATCGGTATCAGGAGTCAGATTTATGCCTCAGGATGCCGTTGCAGAGTTATTCCAATCATAAGTAACGACGCACATTATTACCACACATTTAAGTGAGAGCCAGCGGCCTTTCCACATTGGTAACGCCGGTTCCCGTCAGACCACTGATGTTAAGCTCTGTCGGGCCTGGCTAACGCTTGGATGGGAGACCGTCTGGGTCTGCCGAGCGCTGTTGACAAGCCCTTGTGAAGCCAATTGAGGAGCCACTTGATTGAGAAGCTGACAATGGCCGGGAGATCAGTGTGCTAACCACATGTCCCTCCACATCCGCATACAGTGACACCTAATGGGTGAGGATGGGATGGCACGACAGTCGGTCGGTACCATTAGGCCTTCCGAGGCCTGTTCGGACGGAGAGTTTAATTGAGAGTAAGGTCCATAGCCGTATGCCACGGAGCTGTGACTCTGTATGCAATGGAGAAGCATCTGTCGGCATCTGCTTGCACGTTACGAACGCCATTACAGGCGATGAAGCATGGGTTCATCACTTCGAAACGGAAACAAAATGGCAATCCATGGAGTGGCGTCACCCCACCTCTCATCCAAAGAAAATTTCCAAGCACCTGTATAGTCAAGGCGACGGTCTTCATGGGTTCTTCGGGGGTTCTTCTGTTGTATGTCCTCCGTCTTGGAGCAACGATCAACTCTGAAGTGTACTGTACTTCCCTCAGGAAACCGAAGAATCGACTTCATCATGTTCGTCGCAAAAAAAAAAATTAATAATAATAATAATAACTCCGCCATTGCCGGTCCCAAGCCCGGATCCTCATCTTACAAGTGATGAGGGAGGAAGAGGGGGAGGAGTAACAACCTCGTAAAAAAACCTGGGTCCCTCTGGCTCCGGATGGTAGCACCCTGTGAGGTTCCCTGCCTAGGGTTACGGGTGAAAACCGGTCAACGGTCTCATAGGCGGATGAGGAATTTTTAACTCCCAACGGCTGAGAGAGCGGAGGAACCAAAAATCTATAACTGCAATCGTCTGTACCCAGATTGGGCGGCTTGTGGGCAGCGTCTGTTCCTCATGTTAGAGGCGGCTGTTTCAAGAAAACCTTCTAACGCTAACAACGTTAGTCGTATTCCTGGTAGGTTACGCAAGTAATCTCCCCAACTTTGAAGAATTTCAACAGTTACAATCTTAACGCATGATGGAAATGTCTTTCAATAACGAAACTACCCCAGGTGGCCAATCCACCGTCGGCAACGACGCAAGCAGACCCATGGATTCTGGGGAGTCTGCAACACCATGCAAATCCAACAAGATTAAACCCAGAAAAATCTTCAACATAGCAACTCTCAACATAAACTCCCTTCTCAAAGTGGGAAAACTTAAGCACCTTACAGACCAGTTACACACGGAAGACATACAAATTGTGGCGCTACAAGGAACTCGCTTCACTGATGAAAACACATTTGAATCAAACAAATTCAGAATATTTAAAGGAAAACCTGGAAAAATTGTAATGAAGAAATGCCCTCAGCTTGGCACAGCTTTTGCTGTAAACGCAAAAATTCTGAACTCTGTCGAACATTTTTGGTCAACATCAACGAGAACATCTTTCCTCACTTTTCGATGTGCAAATAAAAAATACACATTAATCAATGTTCACGCTCCCACAAATGACAAAAATAATGCTAAAAATAGGGAAGAAACAGATGAATTCTGGGAAATCCTTAAGGATCATATATCGGAAATCCCAGAAAACAATGCAAAAATACTTCTAGGAGATTTTAACGCTCAGATTGGAAAAGAAAAGAAATTCCGCGATATTGTCGGCAACTTTCCCGCACACAAACGAACCAACAAAAATGGAGAAAGGTTAATTATGCTCTGTAAGCAGTTTAAACTCAGGCTAATGTCAACACGTTTTAAACATCTTCCCAGAAAACAAAAAACCTGGGTATCTCCGATAAAGAGTATCGGAGAATTTCAGATAGATCACGTTGCCATCTCCTCCAAATGTGAAAAAGAAATATTGAACACACGTGTCCGAAAATCTCTAAACCTCGACTCTGATCACTATCTCACGAAAATAAAAACTAAACTGATCGCACAAAACAAACAGAAAAGCAGAAACGGTGAATATAAAAACAGAAATAAAATAAATTTTGATCTTACAACCCTGAGAAATTACAACCTTAAGTCCAACTCTAACCTCAAGGATTTTCCGAAAAAACTAAAGACATTCTCCCCTTCACAAAACCTCCAAGAATTTCAGAACAACTTTATTGAGGCAACAGAAACAACCTTTCCAAGAAAGAGCAAACCGAGACACCCGTGGTGGGACAGCAACTGTAATGAAGTTCTGCATGAAAGACTTAAAGCCTGGAAAAAGTGGAACTCACATAAAACTGAAAACAACTTTGATGAATTTAAGCAAGCCAGAAAGAATGCCTCGAAAACTATTCGCAACACCAAGAGACAATATGAAAAACAACAACTGGACTCAATCGAAGAGAATTTCAAGAAATGCAACACGGCAGTTTGGTACAAAACATTCAACCAGAAACTCCGAGGATACCAGTCCCCTTGCCTAAACCTTATGAGAAATAATAGGACTCTCGCCACCAACAATACTGAAAACTGTGAAATCCTGGCTGAATATTTTGAGACACTCCTAAACTGCCAAACACCCATCCAGACTCTCAGTTTTACGCAACCAGAAACATTACCAACACATTCAACACCTCCGACACGAGAGGAAATCACAAACATAATCAAAAATCTCAAAAACAGGAAAGCCTGTGGAGAAGACACAATTACAGCAGAAATGCTCAAGCTTGGGGGAGAAACATCAGTAGAAGCACTACACAAAGAACTTGAACAAGTATGGGAAACCAAGAAAATCTCAAGTCACTGGAAAATTGCCCTAATTCACCCTTTGTTTATAAAAGGTGACAAAAGGGATGTTAACAACTATCGTGGAATATCGCTTCTCCCAGTCCCATACAAAATTCTATCAAAAGCCCTGCTCAATCGTGTATCACCAATTATAGAGGGAAAACTTGGAGAATATCAAGCTGGCTTCAGACCAGGAAGATCCTGCGCCGAACAAATTTTTAACCTCAAAACAACAATGAACTATTTATCTACAAGGAGCAAGAAATATTTCATAACATTCATTGATTTCAAAAAAGCTTATGACTTAATCGATAGGGACACACTCATCAAAACACTTCGAGAATATGAAATAGATGAAACAACAATCACCATAATCAAAGAAACATTAACAAATACAACATCAAAAGTAAAATTCCAAGGAGAAATTTCACTGCCTTTCGAGGTCAAAACCGGCGTCAGACAAGGAGATGCGCTGTCCTCGGTACTCTTCAACTGTGTTCTGGATAAAGTCATAGCAGAATGGAGAAAACTCACGCAAAAACACGGAGTTGAGAAAGTCCAAATTGGAGGGAAGTGCTACAAAGCCATTGAAACCAACTGTTTTGCCTTCGCTGACGATCTCGCCTGTTTAACTTACACACAAAAAGACACAATAAAACAAATAGAATTACTTAAAGAAACTGCTGAAAAAGCAGGCTTGCAAATATCATTTGAAAAGACAGAAATCATTACAAATATCAAAAATCCACCAAAGAAAATAACTACGAAATACGGGAAAATACAGGTATCTAAACATTTTAAATATCTTGGTGAACTAATTCAGCCTGTGGCAAAAGGTCATCCAGCCTGCAGGGCTAGAATACAAAAACTAGAGACAGCAACTCACTACTGCAGACAAATGTATTCAAAAAAATGTATATCCAAAAACATTAAACTCAGACACTACCAGACTGTCATTAGACAGCAGATACTATATGCATCAGAAACACTGGCAAATTTTACATACGCAGAACAGATAGAAAATCGTGAAAGAAGAATTGTGAGGACAATTCTTGGACACAGGAAAATAACAGATGATCAAGGCAAGCCTGTATACAGACTAAAAAGCAACAAAGAAGTGTATACGAAATGCAGCAAAATTACACACGAAATTAGAAAAAGAAGATGCTCCTTTTATGCTCACATCATGAGGATGAACCCGAATAGGCTTACAAAACAAATATTTTCGTACATCGCAAATCTAAAAAATAAAAATTTATGGTTTATCAACACAGAAAGAGATCTAAAAGAAATGGACATAGATTAGGAAACAATATTTAACAGAAACCTTTTTAGAAAAAAACTGAATTCGTTCACGGGTTTCGGTGTGAAAATTAAGAAGACTTGTGGAACTAAATGGTCTGAAGAGAGAAAAGCCGCCTTCAGCGCAAGAATGAAAGAAGTGTGCACTGAGAGAAAGAAGACTTCCCAGAAGCGCAAGAAATAGCTGTTTTCACGGTCTTTAACGGCCAAATTTGTATAATAGTAATAATAATAATAGTAATAGTGCAAACTAATTTCTCCTTGACAACGCAATCTGCTTCGTCTTCCACAGACGCCTACCTTCCGCAACTCATCTCCTATATCGTCTTATCCACTTTTCGGGTCTTCTTCTCTGCTCAGAGCAACTTGGGATCCAATACATTAATCGCAAAACCCAGTCCCAGCAGGTTCGAACCCTGCCTCGGGCATGGATCTGTGTGATGTCCTTAGGTTAGTTAGGTTTAAGTAGTTCTAAGTTCTAGGGGACTGATGACCTCAGATGTTAAGTCCCATAGTGCTCAGAGCCATTTCAACCATTTGAACAACGCAACCGTCATGCAAGTCTGCCCACCCGGAAGGAGATCGAAAAAGTTAATTTGACTGTTCTTCCTCATCCACCCTACAGCATCGATTTCGCACTTCCAGCGTGGATGACGGAGAAGTTATTGATGCAGCAAGATGTTGGCTTCGACGTCGACCTTTTGAGTGATACCATGCAGCACACGGCCCCTCCCAGGACAGTCGCGTAAGCCCGTCGCGTTGAATGAAGAGTATGTTAAAATATAGGGTTTTTTACCAAAAAAAGTGAAAAATAATATAGTGTAGTGGAATCCTGAATAAAACCAGCCTGCTTTTAGAAAAAAAAAATGTATTGCATTACTTATTGAACGCCACTCATATATTTTCGCAATGAAATCAAGTGAATAGATGAGGTTTCACACTTGGTTGTAAGCCATCTCACTGAGTTCATTTACAATCTTAGAAACTAACCTTTCTTCTGACGAAGGCGACCTAAAGCCGGTGTGGCAAGTTCTTCAGCTCTGCTGTCAATATTTTGGATCATCACTATATTGTGCAACTGACAATGTACGTGAGCTGTGCACGGCTCTTGTTCATACCATTTATTGTTTGTTATTTTCTATTATGGTACTGCCGCCTCGTTTTCTTATTCCACTTACTGGCGTCACTAACTTCCTGCCTGACTTGCCCGTAAGCGGCAGCAGCAGCGCGTATCGACAAGTGCACTGTCGTATCATCTCTGGAGCGACCGATAGTATTTCCGGGTCGTCGTGTGTCTGGCAGCCAGTTGGAGACGAGCCAGCAGTGCAGCCGGGACGCAGCAGCAGTGAAGTCGGGGGACGGAGCGCCGGTGAGGCGCGGACAGCCAGTGCTCGCCGACCACTGGCGACGCACATGAACTGTCTGACTGAAGGAGATTGGAGCGGGACGACCATTAGTTGGTCGTTCGGTTCGTCGTCTCATCGGCGGACGTATATTTGGTCCTTTCACCGTTTCTGGGCCTGGGCAGTCGGTCGGTTGACGTGGAACAGCGAGGAAGTCTCCGTCAAGCATCCTCTGGCTGGGGCCGCTGGCAGTGTGCACGCACGGTAGGAGTGTGCGTGCTACGAAGTTCGTCGCCCACTGATCTTGGACATGAAAGTTGAGTCCTCATTTAACCTACTATCGAGTCTCAACTGTTTACAATTCTTCTTTTGATCCTGGTTGTCGCTTTTGGGACATTCCCGCGAGCGACAACGTGTGTGTATTCAAGTCTGCTAGGAATCCAGCCGTCTTCCTGGGGAGTTTAACTTAATTTGTTCCCTGTTACTGAAGTTGACCAGCGGTATCTTCTGCCTTGTGGCCATTTACGTTCCGGTTACCTGCCCTGATCGTTGACGTAATTTTCGGCAATGTATTTTCCTCGTCGTGTTGTTGCTGTCCAGCATGGTGTGTAGTTCGACAGCTGAGGTGTTGTTGGTCGTTGTGGGCGACCAAATTCTGTGTGTCGTTGTATTGAAATCTTGTGGTCGTTTTACTGGTTGCGTGGAGCGGAACTGATTTTGTTGATTGGTCGGTCGGCGGTCTGTCGGTTGGGTTGTCTCCAGATTAAGAGGTCGTTGGACAGGCTGTCTCACGTAAACGGTTGTTAGTGTTACAACCCCAGGCCGACTCTTAGAAACATCTGAGCGCTGTTCCTTGCGTGTTAAAGTAATTTTCCTGTTTAGGTTTTAGTTATTTTGTTGATGTGTGGCCTTCAGCCAAGTATCAATATCTCTTAAATTAATGTTCTTATCTTGCCCTTAAGGCATAAGATTGTTATGCTTTTGTACAGGGCCTTCAGCCGAATTTTGCACGAAATGTTTTAAGATAAGGCCTTCTGCTTTTATATTGAAACTCTTCTTATTGCTTAATATGCGACCACCAGCAAAGTTCCATTAAAATTAAATTGCTAAGGCCTTCAGCCTGCTTAGATTGAAGATTTAGAAAATATTTTTGGGTGAAACCTCCAGAAGAACCGTGTATTTCAATTTCTTGCTTAGGCCTTGTGTCTTGGATTTTGAGTGTGGCCTTCAGCCGATCTAAAGTTAATCAAAAGAGGTAGATTAAGGTTTTGAATGTTTTGCATCCTTGTTGTAATATTGTGTGTTGATAAATAAAGTTTGTATGTTGACGGCAACTGACAGTAACAAAACGGTTAGAATCCGTATTCTAAAGATGAACTCTTGCTTTACTGTGTGACAATTCATGTTCTGATTCTCAAAATCGCACTATTAATATTTTCACACTTGTTCTATTAATACTATATTAAAGCCATAGGAAGAAGAAGAAGAAGAAATGTTAACTGTATGTGCACAAACGGAACTTTCGTTTAACACGTAATAACTAAGAAATAACACTGGCAATTACCAACAATACTATCTCACGATCTCACGTAACATTTTGCCAGATGGATTACTGAAAACTCTAACCTTCGGTCAAGACGAGTAATGGTCTTTGCAGGTGAAAACGTACCACTTGATTACATTGGCACAGTTGATCTGGCCAGAGATAACAGTTATCACTACTGTAATTCCTGGTGCTTCTTAGTTGTTACTTACGACTACTCTACAGTGACAGAAACAGCAGAAGTGGCAGAATTAGCATTAGTTAAGTGCAGTGGGGTACAAGCTGTGGTTTTAAACTGCAAAAAATTGAGAACTAAAAATCGCAGTTACCGAAAAATAGCCTTCACAGAAATCCATACATGATATGAAATATGAGTACCCATATTTGTGGCGACTTTAACCAAATTTGATATACGTATCACTTACTAAGTGGAAAGAATCGCTGTGGGGGTAAGAAGCACCTGCGTATCAAAGCAGTGGGGGTGAAAAAGAAGTTTAGCCTACGACGCTGGACAACTCAGACTTCATTTATCCGCTATTTGAGAATGAGAGCTCTTAGTAGCTTTAGACATATGTTTAAAGCTTTACGAAACTTTTTCTCACTGACAACCCACACAAATTGATGAAAAGTAAAAAGTTTATCGCTTACTATATTTTAGCTGTTCATGCAGCAAAAGTGCCGCATCAGGCATGACGTGTAATTTATAACTTGTTTACTATTAAGTATGTTCGCGACACGTTTTTCAGACAGTGTTCACACATACCACTGCAAAATTATATCACTGTGCAGTACATAGTTGAGAAGAAACGATGCAATAAACAATGAGCTGCGCGAAAGCGAAACCGCAGAGTGAAATTCGTTACAGTACAGGTGAACTATGTGTACAAATACGTGTGAAATATGTTAAATATACGTAACGTCTGCGCACACGAGCAAAGCCACACATAAAAAGCTTCTGCGGAAATGATGGATCGGTTTCAACTAAACTTGGTGCACATACTACTTACTGTCTGGAAAGAAATACTGTGTGGGAAAGAACAACTTACTTTTGGGTTGGAGTGATAACTTGGGGAGAGAATGGGTAGGAGAAGATGGAGAGACAGAGGGTGGAGGTGGTGGTGGACACAGATAGAGGAGAGGAGGGGATTAACAGACAGAGTGGGAGGGGGAAATGGATGGAAGGGGAAGAGGAGGAGATAGGCAGGGAGGAGGAAGGGATAGTGAGAGGGGAAGGAGGAGATAGATGTAGGGGGGGAGGAGTAAGTGAAAAGAGAAGAAAGGAGTGGATTGAAAGAGGGGGGAGCAGAAGTACACAGCAAGAAAGTTGAGAAGATAGGCAAGGGGGGGAGGGGGGAGAGAAGGTAGTGAACAGAAAAAGGGGAGATGGAGAGGGAGAGGAGGACGAGATGGATAGAGAGAGTGGGAAGGAGCAGATGGGCAAAGAGATGAGGAACAGGAGATGGACAAAGTGAGGAGGAGGAGATAGAATGGATGATAAGGAGATAGAGGACGAGGACGATAATGATATATAGGGGGATGGAGGAGGAGATGGACAGAGGAAGAATACGCAGAGAATCACTGGATGCGTCACTGGATGCGTATGTGGAGGGGCATGTGGTTAGCATACAGAGACAGAGAGAGAAGAGAAGGAGATGGATAATGTGGGGGAGAGAAGGAGACAGAAGGAGAGAGGGGTAAGGAAGAGATGAACAGAGTAAATATGTATGTGGCCAACACCAGACACGCAGCTGTTCACTGATATCGGAAAGTCGCAGTTTAGCCCAACCCTACCTTCTGTCTAGCCACCAGGCAGCTGTACAACAACGCCTCCGGCTTCCCACTGTGGCTGCGACGTTCTACTAACAACCGGGGTGGGGGAGGGTGTGGTGTAGAGAGGGGAGAGAAGGGGGGAGGGTGCCAGCAGTGGCTTTTAATTTCTCCTGAGTAGGAGATGGGAGGTCCGGCGGTTAACGACCCCCGGAAGCGGCCGCGTCTGGAACCGTCAGATCGCGACCCAAGCCATCGGCATAAAGGCGGCGGTGCTTCCACGGCCGTGAGTTATCGCCTATAAAGAGCTCAGGGTCACCTCGGCAGCACGAAGCACAGCCAGTAAACGGCGCAAGAGTGCGCACCGTTTTAAGGCCATCACAGCGGCGACCGTGGCAGACTGCTGCTATGAGAGCTTCCTGATACGTTCTTCTGGGAAAGAACAGATGGGTGCTTCTTATATACAGCTACTCCCAGAGGCGATAGTTTTGCTCGAGAGTGATGGTGATGAGTGGATTGTGGGGCGCTCAACTGCGCGGCCATCAGCAATCGTACCATTGCCCAATTTTTACACTGTCCCACTTTTTACACAATCCACTGTCACGAATAATGATGATGATGATGATGATGATGATGAAATGATGAGAACAACACTAATACAAGTCCCCGGGCAGTGCGGCCAGGGTGGCCGAGCGGTTATAGGCGCTACAGCCTAGAACCGCGCGACCGCTCCGGTCGCAGGTTCGAATCCTGCCGCGGGCATGGATGTGTGTGATGTCCTTAGGTTAGTTAGGTTTAAGTAGTTCTAAGTTCTAGGGGACTGATGACCTTAGAAGTTAAGTCCCATAGTGCTCAGAGTCATTTGAACCATTTGAACCCCGGGCAGCGAAAATCCCTAACCCGGCCGGGAATCGAACCCGGGACCCCGTGATCCAGAGGCAGCAACGCTAACCACTAGCCCACGAGCTGCGTGAGGCCGGCCGGCACGCTCTAGATCGCTCAGGTTTATGCTACTCGTTGCGATGATGACAGACACCTTATCCAACGACTCACCGTGCTTTTGTTCACTGCTAGGTTTCCATAGACATTCTGCAAACACCTATGAATATCTGCGATGCTTTGGTTTTCCGCCAAAAGAAACTCAGTGACAGTTCTCAACATGGAACGGACTTCCGTAACAGACGCTATTTTGAAGACTATGTATACCGCCCCCATCTATCGGAACTTCATGAAACTATAGGGCCTGAAGAGCGAATATTTCACGGTGTCCCACAACACATTTCGCATTTTTTTCAACGAAAGTATGTGTTTCGTTACGCCCCTCGTAGCTATAGACTATGAATTATATTGCTAGCAGCTAGTGACAGGAGAAAAGTTTAATAATCCTCGTGATTTTCTAGGCGCAGTTCCTATTTCGGTTACTAGTTGCTCTACACATCCACCCACATCTTGTGAAGATTGAAAGCAAATACTGAATAACTCGCAACTTAAAGGAGCCACAATTGGCAATATAAGTGTGCAAAATGAGTATTGGAGGAGTATGTGATTGAAGTCTAATAAGATTTGAAAGTGATGGTAAATAAATCTCGAATACACTGAGAGTCAATAATGGAAATTCTCTTCTCCCCTTTTTTAAACAGTCCCATACCTCAAAATTTTCTCCCGTGTGATTATAAATAGTGACTAGAGTGTGATAGAAGATTAAATCTTTGTAATGGTGACACTCTGACCTGTAGGGTAGCCCAAAGCCTAAATCAGGTTGGAAAGCTGAGTGTTTTAGGGATGGAAGTGAAAAAAGTGGATAGTATTGATCTTTCAGTTTGAAGTTAGCTGCACTAATTGAAAATATACATGAAAGTTTATCTGCTTGTTGTAGTGTCGAAAAAAAACTACCTGTCTTGTGAAAACACTGTTGCTAAACCTTCGGTAAAAGTAACATAGTGGATGCCTCCTTGCACTTTTATTGGTTTATGTAATATATACGCTAAAGGGCCAAAGATACTTCTATAGGCATGCATATTCACGTACAATGATATGTAAACAGGCAGAATACGGCGCTGCAGTCAGAAACTCCTATATAAGACAAGAAGCGTCTGGTGCAGTTGTTAGATCGGTTACTACTGTTAAAATGGCAGGTTATCAACATTTAAGTGAGTTTAAAATTGGTGTTATAGTCGGCTCACGAGTAATGGGACACCGCATCTATGAGGTGAAGTGGGGATTTTCCTGTACGACCATTTCACGAGTGTACCGTGAATGTCAGGAAATCGGTAAAGCATCAAATATCCGACATCACTGCGGTCGTAAAAAGATCCTGCAAGAACAGGACCAACGACGACTGAAGAGAATCGTTCAGCATGACTGAAGTGCAACCCTTCCGCAAACTGCTGCAGATTTCAATGCTGGGCCATCAACAAGTGTCAGCGAGCGAACCATTCAACGAAATATCATCGGTGTAGGCTTTCGGAGCCGAAGGCCCACTCGTGTACCCTCGATGACTGCACGACACAAAGTTTTAGGCCTCGTCTGGGCCCGTCAACACCGACATTGGACTGTTGATGACTGAAAACATGTTGCCTGGTCGGACGAATCTCGATTCAAATTGTATCGAGCGGATGGACGTATACGTGTATGGAGACAACCTCATGAATCAATGGAGCCTACATGTCAGCAGGGGACTGTTCAAGCTGGTGGAGGCTCTGTAATTGTGAGTCATGTGTGCAGTTGGCGTGATATGCGACCCCTGATACGTCTAGATGCGACTCTGACAGGTGACACGTACATAAGCAACCTGTCTGGTCCCCTGCATCCATTCACGTTCATTGTGCATTCCGACTGTCTTGGGCAAATCCAGCAGGACAATTCGACACTACACACGTCCAGAAATCTACAAAGTGGCCCAGTAACGCTCTTATGGGTTTAAACACTTCTGGTGGCCACCAAACTAACCAGACATGGACATTATTGAGCATGCCTTGCAACGTGCTGTTCAGAAGAGATCTTTACCTCCTCGTACTCTCACTGATTTATGGACAGCCCTGCAGGATTCATTGTGTCAGTTCCCTCCACCACTACCTCAGACGTTAGTCGAGTCAAAGCCAGTCGTGTTGCGGCACTTCTGCGTGCTCGCGGGGGCCCTACACGATATTAGGCCGTTTCATTGGCTTTTCGGTGTATGTGTATAATATGCGCCGAAATATTCGTTGGAGTCTTGTCCATTGTCTAAAATATATTTTCTGAAAATACGTCGCAGTTTTAAATGTTCAAATGTATGGTAAATCTTATGGGACTTAACTGCTAAGGTCATCAGTCCCTAAGCTTACACACTACTTAACCTAAATTATCCTATGGACAAACACACACACCCATGCCCGAGGGGGGACTCGAACCTCCGCCGGGATCAGCCGCACAGTCCATGACTCGTCGCAGTTTTAGTTTTTAAATGTGGCACGAGTGTAAACATTACGCTACGGTATAGATATTGCTGTTAGCACAACCTTTATTTGGCGTTCACATTCGTTGGCTTCAGCAGCTGTCAACAGAATCATCTCCTTTCAATGCAACCTCCTTGTAGACCTGGGATGGGTAGGGGAAGGGAGGGAGAGGTGTCCAGTGTCACACTCTAACCAAAAATATCAATGCTGTTGCCAGATAAAACATTAAATGTAAAGTTTTTCTGAGCGCTAATTAGCTTCTTGGTTTATTTCCTCGATCACAAGTTGATTGTACTTCCTTAGGATGACACAAGCTTCTTGGGATGAAGCACAAACATCGGTGAACAGGTGGCACTTGGTGTTGAATGTTAAATGGTACTCTCCGCTGTTATTTGCAACTTCTACTTGAGACTTGTCACTTAAATCACAGCCAGACTCAATAGCATGACAGAAGGTTATAAAAAAGAAGCACTAACTTCGACCAACAGTCGGCATTCGGCGTTGAATGTTAACTTAAATGCTATTTGCGACTTCTAGTAGTGACTGAAATTGGCGACTTCTAGTAGTGACTGAAATCGCAGACAGATTCCGTGCAGTCAACGGAACGCCCCGGCAAATGGCACTCTGTTCCTACTAAACGGGAAGAGGCCGTGCCCTGGCTGTAAGGTGATTACAGTCTTTCTGAAAATGGAAGACTCGAATAACTAGTGGAAGTCTACCTCAGAGTAGCTTAGTTTAGGTGACGGTCCTGACTATCCAGCTATCTTAGATTAACTGAACAAAGGTAAAACATATGTTTATATCATTTCAGAGAACTTCAGACCAGTGGTTCGCAACCTTTCTGAGACCATTACACTCGACTGCAGTTAGATATTATCTAGTACCCATTTCTCCCCCACTCGCACCTTCAAGAAACAGTAACGCCTAACTAAAATTACGAACGAATAACATTTTTTTCCAAAACTTTTGTTTTTAAAATAGCGAAAGATATGTGATATTTAGTATTTGTAGGTGCGTCATTAAATCACGAACTGATGAGTCAATGAGACAGTTGTTACTAATATTTTGAGAGAGGTGCCGACGTCAGCCGCAATTGGTTATTGAAATAATTCAGTGCCCAAAGTTGAAAATTTGTGCCAAACCGGCACTCGAACCCGTATTTCAAGCGAGCACTCAACTTAACTGCTTTGGCCATCGGAGCCCGCTTTCGGTCTGAACCAAATTTCAAGTTAAAATCGTAACACTATTAAGTAGAGTCCCTGTTCGCTTACTTCTTTGATTACAGCATTTCCTGTATACCAGTAATAAGTTCGCACTCTGTTGTGCATCCGCAATGGGGACATCATATTAGTCACGCTTACAGATGAACTATAGATGCGTGGTGCTTGTTCTTTCGGGCCGGCCGCTGTGGCCGAGCGGTTCTAGGCGCTTCAGCCCGGAACCGCGCTGCTGCTACGGTCGCAGGTTCGAATCCTGCCTCGGACATGTATCTGTATGATGTCCATAGGTTAGTCAGGTTTAAGTACTTCTAAGTCTAGGGGACTGATGACCTCAGATGTTAAGTCCCATAGTGCTCAGAGCTCTTTTTTGTTCTGTCTGACATGAGGAATATGGACAAGGACGCTACTTAGTAGCGTGCGATAACTTGAGATTTTGGTTGAGGTGACCTCTGAGGTACGGTGGGATAGCCGGGACCGAGTCCCGATACGGCCACCAATTCTCTGCGTTCGCAAATTAATTATTTCGATTCCTAGTTGCGGCTGACGTCGGTATCTCTCGCGAAGTATTGATACTTACCATTGCCGTATCAAAAAGAGTGGTGTCTGTTCTGTTGGACATGTCCAACAGAACAGATACCGCACGTATATAGTACAACTGGTACTGCTTCTTTTAACAACCTTTATTATACAATAATGAAATAATTCCTGGTGCATCACGAGTGTCACCTACAGCTCTTTGTCAGAAAAGAAAGCTAACCAAAACCCGGTGGATAGACACTTGCCACAAAACATGGTTCCTCTCCACCCACTGCAGCACTTGTTTCGCCCACACCCTGTACCCCTATTTCAAATAAACCAAATAAAAATGTCTGCACTATACTGACTCGCTAACGGAAAAAAAATCGCAACTCCACGAAGGCGTTGTGGAACATAAACGAAAGTTGGCAGGGGTGTTTCTGCATCTGAATTTGATATGTAATTTCGCTCCAATCGCATAGGAGTGGCATTAGTAGCTCCACTAAGAGGATACAAATCAGATTTGCTTTAAATACACGCTGTGACTTTTGTGAGTAATAGTTACTTTTGAGACCGGACGTGGTGAGTTGCTGTTAATTAAGAATATCTCTAAGGCGACAAAGACGCCGTTATCGAAACCTCACTGAGTTTGAACAGGGTCGTATAGCAGGGGTAACAGAAGCTTGATGTTCCTTCTGCGATACTGCAGAAAGACTTGGCAGGAATCTAGCCACTTTTCATGACTGCTGGCAGCGGTTGTCACGAGAATGCACGGTCGCAGGAAGACCGGTCTCCGAACGGTCACGTGGCACTTTCGTCTCGGAAGACCATCGTGTTGGGCGCATGGCTCTGACGCATCGTACTGCATCTTTAGTAGCAATCTGAGCAGCAATTGGCACCACAGTGACACAACTAACTGTTACAAAATGATTACTTCAATGACAGCTCTGAGCCGCATGCCCTGTGGCTTGCATTCCACTGAGCACAAATCACCGCCATTTGCGATTCACTGGTGTCTATCGAGAGCTCATTGGAGGGCACAGTGGAGGTCTTCTGCGTTTTCTGGTGTAAACTGGTGCTAGTGAAGGCCGCTTGTTGGCCAGAAGGAGGCCAGCTGAGGGCCTGCAAACAACCTGTCTACATGCTAGACACACTGGACCAACACCGGGCGTTGTGGCGCTGTGCGATTTCGTATGACAGCAGGAGTCTTCTCGTTGTCACTCTACACACCCTGACTGCAGATTTGTACATCAATCTGGTGGTTCGTAACGCTCGATAACATACCACTGTAGTAACCAAACATACTCTCAAAGTATCGATATCTTGCCTTGGCCTTATCGATCATCAAATCTGTCGCCCATCGAGCACATATAGGATATCAGCGGATGACAACTCCAGGGGCATCCAGGAACAGCATTAACCGTCCCTGTACTGACCGGTCAAGTGCAATAGGCGTGGAACTCCATCCCACAGACCGACTTCCGGCACCCGTACAACACAATACATGTACGTTTCCATGCTTGCATTCAATATTCTGGACGTTACACTGGTTATTAATGTGGCAGCATTTCACATTTGCAATGACTTATCTCGTGCTTACATTAACCTGTGATTTTGCAATGTTTATCTCCCAAATGTGTTACCTAGACAAATATATTCTCGCAACTTCATTCTCTATATTAATTATTTTTTGGTGTTGCGATTTTTTTCCGTGTGTCTGGTTTGTAAATTGCTTCATTGAAGGATTCCTTATTTCTGAACTGGCAGAAATTGCAAGACTCCAGGTAGCCTACACATTGTGCCTAACCACTCGCAGTAATAATAATAACAATAATATTTTTAGGCTCTACAGCAATGTAGTTTGGTAGCTACTATTGAGTTCTGCTATCAAATAGCTTGTTTATTTGCTGCAAAGTGAATAATCAAAACCATTCTGGTCCATTGTGGGAACTGCCTAGAATCTGGAGAAGGCGTTTTCGTCAGATGTTAAGCATATCTGGCACTCTTGCAGCCTTAAATGTACGGTACAAAATTTGTGTAATGGAAGGATTATCTGCAAAAGTGTTACTGAACATTCATTCTCCTGTACAACAAACAATGGTTCAAATGGCTCTGAGCACTATGGGACTTAACATCTGTGGTCATCAGTCCCCTAGAACTTAGAACTACTTAAACCTAACTAACCTAAGGACATCACACACATCCATGCCCGAGGCAGGATTCGAACCTGCGACCGTAGCGGTCACGCGGTTGCAGACTGAAGTGCCTAGAACCGCACGGCCACACCGGCCGGCTCCTGTACAACAGCCATCATGTCACGCATTAGGGCTAGTACTGCATTTGAACAAAAGTAATTATTACTAACGTATGTAACCAGTATTACAGTCTTATGAAATACTGATAATAATAACCATCTTTCAAAAGGAATTTGGTTTTTTTCTCATCAGGAAACTTCATTTATCCCTGAAGGGGTAATTACCGCAAGGCTGGAAACCACTGATGCAGAGAAAGCTTTTCACTATTTCTTTCTTCATTAGCGTGTCCACCGTTGCTTTACAATTATTAACGATATCTAAAATGCGTAATCGCGCGTTTCGTTTTATTGATGTAATACATCATCAGCAGTCTGCTGTGAAACACATTTACGGCTTTGGATTACTTTCTAGTTTAAAAACAGTTCGCTACAAACGACGCTGAAATCTGATTTTTACTTTCGACATTTTATATCCGACTCACCCTCCCGCAAGAAACTCTCGTTCCCCTGCTCTCGAAAACTAACCCATATACAAAGCACTAACAGGCGTTAAATAGCTACTTAATGCCCAGAAAAATATTGGAAACTAGTGATTACAAAAGCAAAGTAACTTAACTATTCCCGAAGTAGAGAGTATATAAAATTGGACGGTTTGGGGTTAGGGGACGAAACAGGCAGCTCATCGGTATGATCCACCTGGCGTAGCGTAAATTAAATTTACGAAAAGTAATATCCTACAAATATACCATGGATTGGGGTGGGTGTGAGGGGGGGAATCCTGCAAACCACATAGCAGATTTGGATTTTAAGTATGGCACAGGCGGAGAGCCTCGCGATCAGAAACGTTTTGCCCGCAAACGTGCTGCCTCTGCTCGCCAAATACGAATGTTTCTTCAGTTTCACTCATTCGCTGTCTTACTCTAGAGCATATTTATTTCAGTTGTTCATCGTACTATAGTTACTTTTGAGTTCTTCTCTCACAATCGCTCTTGTGAGCTCTTTACCACTCCGCAGGAGTTCTGCAGGCATAGCAAACAAACCCATCGCATCCGTGAGACACATGCAGTTCCCTTAGAATAAGTCTATACGTTCTCCACGTTGAAGACGACTCAGTTTTTTGAAGACTCTTTCCCGACATGGCATGATGAAGAAACTCTGAAAATGACAGCAATGGGTAACAATAAAGATCTACGCTTCAGTAACAAACAATCTTCCCAAATCGCTTTGGAGAGGAATTAAGTTTTCGTAGGTTTCCTACCTTAGAATGTGTCGAAGAGCCCCAGATACCTCTGTCAGACTGATACACCAGCGTAAAATATGCTGAATCACTGACCTAATGTTGCACTGCCCGTCCCTACTGTTCATGCTCCCTCAGTTCCAGTCAGTAGTCATCATTTACTTTCCTCGTAGAAAACGAGGGTGCACACACATTAGTCATAAATAGTAAAAGCACAGACCCGTGGTTTCTCACCATATTCCAGTTAGAGATTTAAATCTGGAGAAATATAAGGATACTTTCCTATCTTTTTTTAAAATAACCACCTGGAAAATAATGCTATTTCATAAGTTTAGTACTGTGATACCACTCTACCCTACAGATAATCAATACGTTGTCAGTCATCTCTGTGCGTTCACCGCAAATTTAGTACAGATATCCTAAGTGCGGTAAGACTGGGGCTTGACAGTATAGCCTGTAGTTCAGAGGTCAAATGGACATGAGGAAATAGAAACATACGAGGGTTGAATGAAGAGTAATGCCTCCACCATCGTTAATTGTGTTTGGATGGGAATATTTTAATAAATCAAACGCAGAAATAATCCTTAGAATGTGATCTTTAATTACCAATATTCACTTTTCCACATAATCGCCAGTCAATTGAATACATTTCTGCCAACGATGAACAAGTTTTCTGAAGCCGTCACAATAGAAGTCGGCACTCTGTTACCACAGCCAGTTCTCCCAACGTCTTCATCAGAAGCATTATCGGTAACAGATGGAGTCAGACAGTTCAAATCTGGACTTTATGGAGGACGCCGCACGGTGGTGAGATTCAGTCTCTGAAGTTCTGGTGTGGTGGCAGGTGAAGTGTGTGGTTTGGCACTGTCATGCTGCAGGAAAACATTTCCCTTTTCCTTTCGGACCCTTGGTAGCCGTCGTTTCAGAATTCGCAGCGTTGTGATGTAACGCTCTGAATTTATTGTTGTTCCACGATCAAGGAAATCAACATGGCCGGCCGGAGTGGCTGAGCGGTTCTAGGCGGTACAGTCTGGAACCGCGCGACCGCTACGGTCGCAGGTTCGAATCCTGCCTCGGGCATGGGTGTGTGTGATGTCCTTAGGTTAGTTAGGTTTAAGTTCAAATGGTTCAAATGGCTCTGAGCACTATGGGACTCAACTGCTGAGGTCATTAGTCCCCTAGAACTTAGAACTAGTTAAACCTAACGAACCTAAGGACATCACAAACATCCATGCCCGAGGCAGGATTCGAACCTGCGACCGTAGCGGTCTTGCGGTTCCAGACTGCAGCGCCTTTAACCGCACGGCCACTTCGGCCGGCTAGGTTTAAGTAGTTCTAAGTTCTAGGGGACTGATGACCTCAGGAGTTAAGTCCCATAGTGCTCACAGCCATTTGAACGAAATCACCATGGATAACACCATCTGCGTCTCAGAACACTGTGGCCAAGATTTTTCCAGCTGAAGGCTGCGTCTTGAATTTCTTTTTCTGGGGCGAGTCTTTGTGTCGATATTGCAAAGCCTCGCGTTTCGTCTCCGGGTCGTAATTGTGTACCCACGTTTACTTTCCTGTCACAATTCAATGGAAAAAGGCGTCACCTTCTTCCTCGTAACGCGAGAGGAGTTTCTGGCAAATTTCAAGTCTATGCGCTTTCATTTCAGGAGTTAGCATCCGCGGTACCCATTGTCCACATGTGTTCCAATAGCCAAGCAAAGCAATAATGTGACCCACAGTTCTTGTGAAATGCCGACTGTGCTTGAAATTTCTCTCTGAGTGATACGACTATCGTCCTGAATCAGTCTGTCAACATTTTGCTTGTGAAACTCGGTGGTTGCTGTCACAGGTCGTTCAACTCTTTGTTTATCTCGCACGTCAGATGTTCCCGCCTCAACATCTTTAAATTTACTCGCCCAACGACAGTACTCACATCAACACAATCGCCATAAACTGCTTTCATTCTCTGATGAATCTCCTTTGGGGTGACACCTTCTGCTGTCAAGAATTCAGTGACTGCACGTTGCTTAAATCGCATTGACCGACCCTCTGCGCAGGGTTCCATACTTGACACTGTAACAACACAGCCGTTCAATGCTAAGGTTTCTCGCCAACTGGAGCTGCAGAGAAGAGGCTACGGAACAAGCCATTGCCTGCTGCATACCAATGCTGGCAACTGTTTAAGAGTTACGAAGGTGGAGACATTACTTTTCAGTTCACCTTCGTAGAATCATAGACAGAGCTTTCGTTACAGGAATATTATAGAACGTCGGCAGTTATGTGTCTTGTTATTGCAATTCGTGTACAATTTATTGATTATATTACAGCCCCAGCTCCTGATCTGGTGAGTAGAGTCGCTGCGTCTAGAACGCAAGGTCTCAGGCTTCATTCCTGGCTGAGACGGAGATTTTCATTGCTCAGGAATTGTGTGTTTGTGTTGTTCCCATTATTTCATCACATCTTCATCATAAAGAGGAGCAAGGAGCGGCCAATAATGTCATGTGATCATCTGCATCACTTTTGAATATTTATTTTGTTGTATAAGAGCTGTCTATTAATGTTGATGATTCGGCAAATGTAATCTTTACTTTTAGTTTGTACGCAACAGTTTTAATTTTGTGCGATTTAATCTGGCTGCAAAATGAAATATTAGTGCACGAATCTGCGACATTGAGCATCTATCTTTTCTTGACCACTAAATCCGATAGTCTGTCTTGAAACGTCTTGATCTGTTTTTTACACTTGAAGTCATGCTTTCCATAAGCCACCAATAACGTGGACCTGCTGAGAAGTACTGCCTCCGAATTTTTTATTTTGTTCTCAATACAGGTTGAGGTATTACATGTCATGCATACTAACTGATCGACTTCTTCGTTCCGTTGACCTCAGTTGCAACCCTGTGCTGCTAGAGGGCTCTGAATTTAGCATTTAACGTGGTGGTCAGTAACGTAGCTACACTATGTGATCAAAAGTATCCGGACACTCCCAAAAACATACGTTTTTCATATTAGGTGCATTGTGCTGCCACTTGCTGTCAGGTACTCCATATCAGCGACCTCAGTAGTCATTAGACATCGTGTGAGAGCAGAATGGGGCGCTCCGCGGAACTCACTGACTTCGAACGTGGTCAGGTAATTAGGTGTCACTTGTGTCACACGTCTGTACGCGAGATTTCCATACTCCTAAACATCGCCAGGTCCACTGTTTCCGATGTGATAGTGAAGTAGAAACGTGAAGAGACACGTACAGCACAAAAGCGTACAGGCTAACCTCGCCTGTTGACTGACACCAACGACAGTTGAAGAGGGTCGTAACGTGTAATAGGCAGACATCTATCCAGACCATCACACAGGAGTTCCAAACTGCATCAGGATGCACTGCAAGTACAATGATAACTAGGCGGGAAGTGAGAAAACTTGGGTTTCATGGTGGAGCGGCTGCTCATAAGGCACACATCACGCTGGCAAATGCCAAACGACGCCTCGCTTGGTGTAAGGAGCGTAAACACTGGACTACTGAACAGTTGAAATACATTGTGTGAAGTGACGAATCACGGTGCACTATTTGGCGATCCGATGGCAGGGTGTGGGTATGGCGAATTCCTGGTGAACGTCATCTGCCAGCGTGTGTAGTGCCAACAGCAAAATTCAGAGTCTTTGGTATTATGGTGTGGTCGTGGTTTCATGGAGGGGGCTTGCACCCCTTGTTGTTATGCGTGGCACTATCACAGCAGAGGCCTACATTGATGTTCTAAGCACCTTCTTGAATCCCACTGTTGAAGAGCAATTCGGGGATGGCAACTGCGTCTTTCAACACGATCGAGCACCTGTTCATAGTGCGCGGCCTGTGGTGGGTGGAGTGGTCACACGACAGTAACATCCCTGTAATTGACTGGCCCGCACAGAGTCCTGACCTGAATCCTATGACCTTTGGAATGTTTTGGTTCGCCGACTTCGTGCCAGGCCTCACCGACCATCAGCGATACCTCTCCTCAGTGAAGCACTCCGTGAAGATTGGGCTGCCATTCCCCATGAAACCTTCCAGCACCTGACTGAACGTATGCCTGTGTTCAATTTCATTTCTGGTCGTCACATTCACTTTAGGGTAATTGACACCACATATATCAAAAGTAATTTACACAGTTATGTTCATATTCAAAAGTAGTGTAGTAAAGGCTACTGTGCATCAAAATAAGTGTGACACACTGTAGTCTGAATTTAAATCACACAGATTTTCAGATAACCTATTTTAATGTAATTAGTTTTAGTGTCAGTTTACAGGTTACGAATACCTAATTTACTCGCCTTAGAAACGGAGGTCGCTAACGTACACTTGTCCGCTCGATTCGGTGATACGCCAGTTCGAATCTTTGTGGTGGAAAATCTTTGGTTCCGGTATTTAGCCGACAAGACAAGGGGGAGAAAGTCGGTGGCGTAAGGTTACTGAACGGCAGTGTTTGCGCCATTGTTATCGACTGAATTGCAAACTTCGCGCAATGTCTCATGGGGCATGCCCGAGGCAGGATTCGAACCTGCGATCGTAGCGGTCGCGCGGTTCCAGACTATACCGCCCAGAACCGCTTGGCCACTCCGGCCGGCTAGTATGTATTAAATTAGTTAAAGTGAACTATGGAGTATAGTAGATACTCGCGGATACCTTTACGCGTAGTAAAAGCAAGTTTCTTTGACGTCAAGTAAGTTACTTTTGTCGTGTAAATCAAGTGGGTAAAAATATAATATATGTAAATACTTACATACAGTATACTTATGCATACACGTTATAGATACACACGAATCTGACATGACTACCTGTCATTCGTATACTAACTGACCAAAACCATCCAGACACCTATTCGTGGACATTAACATGGGCTGATTCCGCTCCCCGCCTTTGAATTCTATTGAAGATACTTTGAATGTCTGTGGATAGATGACAGCCCATTGTTAATGAAGAGCCGAAACCAGAGAAAGTGTTGATGTTGTACCCTGGGGTCTGGAGCGAAGCAGAAATTGTGACTCATTCCAAAGGTGTTCCATTGGATTCAGCCCTGGACTCCAGGCAGAGCAGTCCATTTCAGAAATGTTATTGTCCACAAACCATTATCCCACTCATCGTAGTATGCGTTGTCGAACTGATACGAAAAGTCATCGACTCCGAACTGTTCTTCTGCTGTACACAGCACACAATGCTGTAAAACATATTCAAGTCTGAGCCGTGGCGCCACTGAGTTAGTAGACTGTTCCGTCTGGCGCCACTGGCTCAGCTGGAGTGTCGACTATCCCTCTTGCGGCCCCATTGCCAGTATCTACGAGGAAGAGTTGGTATCTGTGGGTTGTGTCCTTAGAAGGTCTTTGCTTACCGATCTATATCCAGGGTTCGCTGGCCCGAGAGGGAGGCAAGAAGTTTGGGGATTTGGAGTAGCGTCGCGACAAGAGGTGGTCACGAGGTCCGAGCGACCGGAGCCACGAGCTGCGCAAGGAGGACCTGCGCAGAGCGAAGATACCGGAGCACTTCACCGGGGGCAGCGTCGACTACAAGCAGCAGGGCGACATCCCGTCGGTCGGTTGGCGACATTCGTGTCGAACATCCGCTCGTAACCTGGCTTCCTCTTCTTCCTGGCTATCATCGTCACCACTCAGTAACCTATGCGACGCACCCTGGTACCCTGTGGAACTGATTACTGATGAAGGTGAGTTACATTCTGTAATCCTCGTGGTGATTTGTTTCATTGTCTACTTGCTCTCCTTATTATTTTGTGGTTTGTACCTGACACTCAGAGTTTTTCACTCGGTCGGCTCTTCGGTCGTAAATACAGGCAATAGTATTGTACTAAGGCACTAGTTGTCGTTTGAAAATTTGTCCGCTAACATGTATGTACCCGATCATTGATGTTGTAATTAATTAGCTCTTGGTTGTAAATACAGCCGGAACAATTGTATTAAGGGACAGATTGCCGTTAAACAAAAGCGGGACCTTGTTGGTTAGATTTAGCTGTTAACCGGTTCAGTTCTATTCTCATTGCATTTCTCAGTAATTAGTTTTTATCTGAACAACCTGTTGTACTAAGCTGTTCGTTTCTGTGGTTTGAAAGACCAGGCCATTATTGGTGTATTTCAGCTGGATCTTGTGGTTTCTCCGAGTGAGTTCTCTTGTAATAAGTGTTCACATGTAATGTTTTAAGACGTTCCTTCAGAGCGATCTTAATAACTGACAATCAGTTTAACTTTGAAAATATTAACAGGCAACTGTCACCAGGGCTTCAGTCAAAATAAAGTGTCAGAAGGGACGGCTTGGGATCCAGTCGCGCCTCGGTTGCCGATTGAAATTAAGAGGATGGTTGCTTTGAAGTAAGCCTTATCGTTGTCATATTGTTTGCTAATCTGTTTAACCTTTAAGCACAGGTGCGCATCTTAACCCCGAATCTTTCGACATGCAGCTTTCAAATTAAAGGTTAAGTCCTCTGTTTTGAGTAATTGAATCAGTCTTGTCATCAATAGTGCTTAAATAGTTTTCATGTGTCAAAAATGGTTCAAATGGCTCTGAGCACTATGGGACTTAACATCTACGGTCATTAGTCCCCTAGGACTTAGAACTACTTAAACCTAACTAACCTAAGGACATCACACAACACCCAGTCATCACTTACATGTGTCACAGAAGGGCATTTAATAAGACAGACTGTGTCCAGCGCGGTAGTAAACACCGCTGTTCCACCCGATAACGGGCGAGCTGCAGGTCTGGCCGTCTTGTAATCATTGCCACTTTGTTTGCTGTTTTACACTACAGCACTTCAGATTTCTTTTGCAGAGATTAAAAGCTTATTCAACTTGAGCTTAAGGTCAAAAGAATTTTGCAAATTTGGTCATTTTGTTAAGGAAAATTTTATGGTTAAATGCGTCTATTACCTGTGAAACACTGTTTATATTTTGTTAAATAAACAGGTAGTGTGAAAAGAAAGTTATATTGGTGGGTCCTCATTTATACATTTTCCTTAATTCCAGTAAGTACCATGTATCAATATCCTTCCACATTCAGCAGTTTCTTAAGACCAATAAGGGACCACACATTAACCACGAAAAACGCCCCTATACCGTGTCACTACCTCCTACGTACTGCAGTTTTGGAACTAAACATGATGGCAGGAAGCGTTTTTCAGGCATTCGCCAAACCCATACGCTTCCATCGGACTGCCAAGGGACACTCATGCCTATAAATTACGGATAATGCTGATACATGGTGGAACAACGCTCTCGTGGGCGGTTTGCGGGTTTAAATCACCTCGGGGTATGACCATGCGGTGCATTTGACCTGCGGTCGTCGCACGGTGGCGCTGGCAGCAGTCCACATACGCAGAGGTGTGTTGATGCATGTCAGAGTACAGTGCAGTGAGTAAATGTAGTAAGCGTGCAGACGTTTTCGGACGTGCTAATGGCGAGTGTGTGTTAAAACACATACTGATGACGTTATGAGGGGTAGAATACTCGGGCGACTGGAGGTTGGTCAAACACAGCAGGTAGTAGCACAGGCCCTCCGTGTGCCACAAATTGTGATCTCACGATTATGACAACGGTTCCAGCAGACAGGAAACGTGTCCAGGCGTTACAGTCCGGGACGTCCACAGTGTACAACACCACAAGAAGACCGATGTCTCACCATCAGTGCCCACAGATGGCCACGAAGTGCTGCAGGTAGCCTTGCTCGGGACCTTACCGCAGCCACTGGAACAGTTGTGTCCAGACACACAATCTACAGACGACTCAACAGACATGGTTTATTGGCCCAGAGACCTGAAAGGTGCATTCCACTGACCCCTGGCCACAGGAGGGTTCGTAAAGACTGGTGTCAAGAACACAGTACATGGTCATTGGAACAGTTGTCCCAGGTTATGTTCACGGACGAGTCCAGGTATAGTCTGAACAGTGATTCTCGCCGGGTTTTCATCTGGCGTGAACCAGGAACCAGATACCAGTCCCTTAATGTCCCTGAAAGGGACCTGTATGGAGGTCGTGGTTTTGATGGTGTGGGGTGGATCATGATTGGTGCACGTACACCCCTGCATGTCTTTGACACAGGAACTGTAACAGGTCAGATGTATCGGGATGTCATTTTGCACCAGTATGTCCGCCGTTTCAGGGGTGCAGTGGGTCCCACCTTCCTCCTGATGGATGATAACACACGGCCCCACCGAGCTGCCATCGTGGAGGAGTACCTTGAAACAGAAGATATCAGGCGAATGGAGTGGCCTAAGTGTTCTCCAGACCTAAACCCCATCGAGCACGTCTGGGACACTGTCGGTCGACTTATCGCTGAACGTCTTCAAACTCCCAGGACACTTCACGAGGTCCGACAGGCACTGGTGCAAGAATGAGAGGCTATACCCCAGCAGCTGCTCGACCACCTGATCCAGAGTATGCCAATCCGTTTTTCGGCCTGTGTACGTGTGCATGGTGATCATATCCAATACTGATGTCGGGGTATATGCGTGGGAAAGTGTGGCGTTATGTAGAACACGTGCTTCGGGACGGTTTTCGTAACTTATCCCCAATACAGTGGAGTTACAGATCTGTGTCGTGTGTGTTCCCTACGTGCCTGTGCTATCAGCGCCAGTGTTGTGTAGTGCCACGTTGTGTGGCACCACATTCTGCAATTATCCTTAATTTATGAGCATGAGTGGATATAGCGTGATTCATGACTCGCTTCCAATCATTCACTCTCCAGTGGCATTGTTCTTTACACTAGCTTTTTAGGATCTGCTTCAGCGCTGTTCTCCATTCTTTTGAACACCCTACTCACAGTAGTGACACTAGATGGAGTGCTGGTCGCGCTTTGGTACTCACGAGTGATTCATTCCTCTGATGTGACGCGATTTTCTTTTACTACGACCCTCTGGAATGCTCGACGCTTCTGTTCTTCATTACATGATGTCTGCATTGTCTTGGTTCAACTGTGCCCGTTCCTTCGAATTTCCACTTCACAATTCCATAAGCAGCAATCGAGTTGGGCAGTTTCACAAGCGCTGAGATGTCTCTGATCGATTTCTTACTCAGGTGAAACCACAGACTAGTCCATGTTCTGACCAGCTGAGATGTTTGGACCTACTCATTGTGCTGTTACTGCTTCTCAACTGACTATGCACTACTCCCCATCTGCTTTTATAGTGGCGAGTCTACGTCTTGTGATTTATAGTGATCAATCGGCTTCACATAGGGGTGTCCAGATACTTTTGTTCGGCTCGTGTACATGTCTTCGTTGTCTTATGCAGTTTTCTGTAAATCACAAAGTGCCCAAATTGATAATCCTTTGCCCGATTCGCCATACTGTCTCACCAAATTCATATCATAATCTGACGACTGGACCAGTTAATTATTGATATAGTTCTTCAGTTAATTTTTGTTATCAGCGATTGCACTGACATTGATTACAAGCAAGAATTACAAAAGTTTAGTCTAGTAAAGTCTGTTCTAAGCTTTTAGCATGCACTGGTTAGATTTGTCAGTCCATGTGTTGTATTGGTGTTATTCATACTCCAAAACCAGGGCCATAGATATAGTAAGCCATTCATCTCTGATGAAGCTACGGTCGATTATCCTAATTCGTAAGCAACGCTGAAAAGTATTGTAGGTAAATAAATACACGTTACAACAGTTTTTCGTGCTTTGGTGATGCCATTCTTTAAATCACTGAAGTAGTGTAGCACTACTTACAGGAAATATTTGGCGGCAGTTTAACATACGAAGGCTATTCAGAAAGTAGGGAACGTTTCCGTCTGACGCCGCTGGGCGCCCGCCGATCGCGTATATTTTGGTATGTGCGTGCTCGGCAGCTCAGTCGGCATCCATCCGTGCCAGCGGGAACGTCTCTGCGCGTCTGGTTTTTTCGATATTCGGATTTGAAATGTGCGCCGCAAGCGAAAATCCCGCCAATTGTGAGGTGCGGTCTATGATACGGTTTTCGTTGGCAGAAAAACGTATAGAAATTTATCGTGAACTGTGCGAAGTGTACGGAAACAACGTAATGAGTGAATGTTCCGTCCGGAAATGGTGCATTCGGTTTAAAAATGGCCGAACCAACTTTCATGATGAAGAGAAGAGTGGTCGCCCGAGCATTGCGACTGATGATCTTGTCGCTAAAGTTGATGAAACGATTCGTGAAAACCGTCGCTTCACAATAACGGAGCTGTCGCTTTCTTTTCCACAAGTTTCACAGACTTTGTTGTTTGAAATTGTCACTCAAAGGCTAGGCTACAACAAATTATGTGCACGATGGTTGCCCAAAATACTTACAGAACAGCGAATGGGGGCAACGTTGACATTTCTGGAGGCTTGCCACAAACATGGTGATTCATTACTGGATCGAATCGTAAACGGTGAAAGACGTCAATTGCGAGACAAAGTTACAGTCCATGGAGTGGGGGCACGCAAGGTCTCCCCAAAAAGCAAGAACATGTTTCCTGACCTTGTCTGCAAGGAAGTTGATGGCGATAGTGTTTTGGGATAGGCAAGGCGTGCTTCTTATTGATTTTTCGAATGCGAGGCAACCATAAATTCTGCCCAGTACTGTAAAACTTTGCACAGTCTTAGAAGAGCAGTTCAAAACAAATGCCGAGGAAAGCTGACGTCCAAAATTTTGTTTTTGCACGACAAGGCCCTACCTCACACGGCAAACCGCACTAAAGAACTCCTTAATTCATTCAAATGGGAAATTTTCCCTCGTCCGCCCTACAGCACCGATCTTGCACCAAGCGACTTCCACTTGTTTCCCAAGATGAAGAAACGACTTTCAACGCAGGGCTTTGATGTCGACGCGGAACTCCAGGCGGGCGTGACTCACTGCCTGAAGTCTCAGGCGGCAGGATTTTACGACGAAGATCTTTCAGAGCTTGTCCACCGCTATGGTAAGTGCCTCAATGCTTTTGGTAACTATGTGGAAAAGTGGTATGTCTGTAGCTCTCTCAGATGTATACAAGGTGTTACAAAAAGGGACGGCCAAACTTTCAGGAAACATTCCTCACACACAAATAAAGAAAAAATGTTATGAGGACATGTGTCCGGAAACGCTTAATTTCCATGTTAGAGCTCATTTTAGTTTCGTCCACCTACGCTCAATGGAGCACGTTATCATGATTTCATACGGGATACTCTACCTGCTCCACCTGTGCTGCTAGAACATGTGCCTTTACAAGTACGACACAACATGTGGTTCATGCACGATGGAGCTCCTGCACATTTCAGTCGAAGTGTTCGTACGCTTCTCAACAACAGATTCGGTGACCGATGGATTGGTAGAGGCGGACCAATTCCATGGCCTCCACGCTCTCCTGACCTCAACACTCTTGACTTTCACTTATGGGGGCATTTGAAAGCTCTTGTCTACGCAACCCCGGTACCAAATGTAGAGACTCTTCGTGCTCGTATTGTGGACGGCTGTGATACAATACGCCATTCTCCAGGGCTGCATCAGCGCATCAGGGATTCCATACGACGGAGGGTGGATGCATGGATCCTCGCTAACGGAGAACATTTTGAACATTTCCTGTAACAAAGTGTTTGAAGTCACGCTGGTACGTTCTGTTGCTGTGTGTTTACATTCCATGATTAATGTGATTTGAAGAGAAGTGATAATGAGCTCTAACATCGAAAGTAAGCGTTTCCGGACACATGTCCACATAACATATTTTCTTTCTTTGTGTGTGAGGAATGTTTCCTGAAAGTTTGGCCGTACCTTTTTGTAACACCCTGTATAATAAAATGTATTTCTTGTACTTAGTTTTTTTTAATGCCAAAACGTTCTCTACTTTCTGAATAGACCTCGTATATAGTGAAAGAGTTTAACTGGATATGTTGAAAGAAAGTCGTCTAATATTTCAAAAAATCCCACGGAGAATACTAGAAAGCTATATTGAGGGTGAGGTCCACGAATATTCTTAAAGCAAGTACGTATCACTATGTTAGAGACTATGAAGATAAAATTGTTCAGATAACAGAAGACAAGGAGATTCGAAAGAATCCTTTTTTCCCGAGACATTTTACATCAGGAGATAATGGAGAGAGTCAAATGTCCGAGTTCTATTCTAGAACCAAGTCTTCCTTCTCTGTTGAAAGCACCTGTAGGTCAGCCTGGGAATCGAGATACTGTGTCCGCGATTGGTAGAAGATCGGTTCGTTAAACGTAATTGGACTTCGTGATACCTGGAGTAAGACGATCCTACCTAAGGAGTGGGAACTGATTTGCAATCGCGTGATTCGGTCGGGGAAGTGGCGTCCTGGCACCGCACACGCGATTCTAAAGTTGCTTCCAGCAAGAAAAACTCAACGGAAGCAAACGTACGTGATGCTTCCGCCATCCTGGGCACTACAGTCTTCAGCATCCACACAGAGAACTTATTAGGTCATATATGCGAGATGTCGCTATAAAATAACGGTACTGATGCTGTCACAGAAAAAGTACGCAAACGCCAAAGATGAACGACCAATAGCTGTGATGCGTGAAGCCTTCTCCGTCTGCCTGTGGACTAATCAGTGCGGCCGCTGTCTTCGTTTGTTTAAGGGCTTCTATTTTTTTTTTTCTTTCATAGGAGTTGTAAGTTTTATAATAGAGCAACGAATTGTCGTGAAGTTTCACTTGAAACTTGGATAAATCACCACTGAAACTTATCTTTTTCTAAAAGACTTGCATGATGAAGACTGTTTATCAAATATGTGAGGTTTTGAGTTGTTCAAGTCTTTGAATTATGGCCGAGAAATCGTTGAAGAAGACACACGCTCGGGACGCGTTTCAACATTGAAAATATCGAAAAAATAGGTAATCTGATTCGATCTGACCATCGGTTCAGTATTTCATTGATTGCTGTAGGAATTGACAAAGAATGCGTAAGCAGATTTTACAAAAAAAAAAAAAAAAATGTGCAAATGGCTTTGAGCACTATGGGACTTAACATCGGAGGTCATCAGTCCCCTATAACTCAGAACTACTTAAACCTAACCAACCTAAGGACATCACACACATCCATGCTCGGGGCAGGATTCGAAACCGCGAACGTAGCAGTCGCGCGGTTCCTGACTGAAGCGCCTAGAACCGCTCGGTCACTGCAAATTTTACAACTGGTCACGGAAAATTCTCACCACACCATTGAACAAAAAGAAGCTCGTGAAGACGTTTGTAACGACACTCTGAAATGATCGTAATATCTTGGAAGTGGTAACATGAGAAAAATCTTGGTCTTCCACCTACGTTCTAAAAATTAAGCGGCACTCCATGCACTGGAAGGGCCCGACTTCACTGAGAGAGGAAGAGCTCGACTTAGTAAATAGAGATTCAAAATGATGACAATTTTTTAGATATTCATGGCTCTGAGCACTATGGGACTTAACATCTATGGTCATCAGTACCCTAGAACTTAAAAATACTTAAACCTAACTAACCTAAGGACATCACACAACACCCAGTCATCACGAGGCAGAGAAAATCCCTGACCCCGCCGGGAATCGAACCCGGGAACACGGGCGTGGGAAGCGAGAACGCTACCGCACGACCACGAGCTGCGGACTTAGATATTCATGGAATTTTGAATCTTCAGTGGGTTCTTGAAGGTCAGACTATTAATCGACATTACTAGCTTGAGGTTCTTGCTTCACGCCGTGAGAAAGTAAGAAAAAAAAATCGGCCCGAATTGTGGAAGAGCAAGTTATGGCTTTTCCATCAAGGCAACGCACCAGTTTGTACTGCACTGTTTGTTAAAAGGTTTCTAGCGAAATACAACAACCCTGTGTTAGACCACCCACTTATTCGGCTGATAAAGCACAATGTGACTTATCACTACCCCAAAGTCAAATCTGAATTGAAAGGAAAAAAATTACTGTCCGCCGAAGCAATGAAAGGAAAATCGGCACTCGTGATCAAGGAGCTAACTGAGGAATACTTCAACACTGTTTCCATTAAAGCAAAATTCGCAGGGAGCATTCTAGGGATAGAGGAGGAGAGTACGTTGAAGGTGACCATAATTAAATATGTATGTTTTCGAAATAAAATTCTTTATAGCAATAGTTCCGTTATTTTATAGCCGCACCTCGTATCGCAGATCTTCCTCGAAGACTCAGTACTCAACATCTTTCTTAAACAGCAACAGCTTCATTCACCGGATCTGGGGACCTACCAGTCATCCGAGAGAAAATGATCGACATATTCGCGACGGAACTGATATCTTCGAAACGGGCAGTACAGAGGAAATGCGGTCATTTTCATTCGGAATGCAATGAAGACAACAGAGTTCGGAATTCTTTACGACACCCAACTTCATCCCAAAGAATTCGTTTCGCGGCACATTTAGGTCCACCGTTCCACGAACAGCGTACAGTTTATGGTTGAACCTATCTCCATCAACTAGTGATGGCATTTTTGTGAGTTTCTCCTTACTGGCGCCATAAAGCGAACCAGAAAAACAGTCGCGTCTCGAATTTTATTATAGTGCTCCTGTTATACGAGCACTTCAGCTCACCCCATTTAAGCGGGAAATACATCTTTGCCCCTGCCCTCGAAACGTGAGGGAATTAATAGAAACGAGCTTCGAATAAAGAACTAAAATCATCTCGCAGTTCTACGTAAATAAGAACACAGTAGAACAACGGTTATGGAAATACTGTAATGACATTAAAGTGGTATGTCAGTAATTTGTGTGAAACTACCTGATCTGCGAATTTTTTTTAATTTACAGAAGATGTGTTTTAACTTCGGAACAACACGCTAAATGTACTTTTTTATTCGTAGGACAAATTGAAAATTAACTTGCTAAACCGTGAAGATTGTCGTAATATGCATTGATGAACAAAACATTTTGACCGCGCTTAATTGCAGGTTCAGCTCTGGAAAGCAATACGCGAAAGATTCTGGCATGGATCCGAGAAACCTTTGGCATGTTCCCAGAGGTATGGGCACCAGATGTCTACCAAAAGGTCAGGCAATTCCCGTAAACTATGCATCGGTGATGTGTGGGCGGGGAGTTGTCGCCCAGTGGTTTATAGAAGTTTCCTATCCGTTTAGATAAGACGAATTTAAAGGCAGACATCAACGTGTGTTCGCTATCATGTTCTTCAGGCTATTGAAGATTCAAAACGCTTTTGAAGAGCTTGTATTTATCGTGAATTTCTCACCCAGCGTAAAGTTCAAGAGAGTGGAAAAAAGCGCAGTAGACTCCAGTATATAAGAAGGATGAAAGAACGGACCTACAAAATTACAGACCAATATCTCCGTCTTTGGTTTGCTGCAGAATCCTTGAACATATTCTCCACTCGAATGTAATAAACATTCTTACAACTGAGAACCTTACGTCCACGAATCAGCATGGTTTTAGAAAGCATCGCTCGCGCGAAACTCAGTTCGCCCTTTTCTCACATGATAGACTGCGAACCATGGATGAAGGGTAATAGGTAGATTCCATATTTTTAGATTTCCGGAAAGCACTTGACACGGTACCCCATTGCAGTCAGTTAACGATGGTATGAGTATATGGAATAAATTGACAGATATGTGAGTGGCTCGAGGACTTCTCAACTAAAAGAGCCCAGAATGTTGTCCTCGACGGCGAGTGTTCATCAGAGACAAGGGTATCGTCAGGGGTGCCCCAGGGAATTGAATAGGACCGCTGTTGTTCTCTGCATACATAAATGATTTGGCGGAAAGGGTGGGCAGCAATCTGTGGTTGTTTGCTGATGGTGCTGTGGTGTACGGTAAGGTGCTGAAGCTGAGTGACAGAAGGAGGATACGAGAAGGATACGAGACGACTTGAAAAAATTTGTATGGAATGAAAGTGTAAGTTAATGCTGATGGGTAAGAAAAACAAACCTGCAATGCTCGGTTACAGTATTACTAATATCCTGCTTGACAAAGTCAACTCATTTCAACATCTGGGCGTAACGATGCAAAGCGGTATGAAGTGGAACGAGTATGTGGGAACTGTGGTAGGGATGGCGAACGGTCGGCTTCGGTTTACTGGGACAATTTTAGGAAAGAGTGGTTCCCCTGTAAAGGAGACCGTATGTAGGATGCTTGTGCGATCTATTCTTGAGTACTGTCCGAGTGTTTGGGATCTGCACCAGGTCGGAATGAAAGAAGAAGTCGAGGCACTTTAGAACTAAAATGCTAGATTCGAACTCCACGTAAGTGTTAGGGAGGTGCTTCGGGAACTCAAAGCGGAATCCCTGAAGGGAAGGCGACGTTCTTTTCTAGAAACACTGGTGAGATAATTTAAAGAACCGACATTTGAAGCTGACTGCCGAACGCTTCGACTGCTGCCAAGATACGTTGCGCCTAAGGATCATGAAGATAATATTCGAGAAATCAGAGTTCACACGAAGGCATATAGATAGTTGTTTTGCTCTCGCTCTATTTGCGAGTGGGACAGGAAGGGAAATGACTAGTAGCGGTACAGGGCACCCTCCGCCAAGCATCGTACTGTGGCATGTGGAGTAGGATGCAGTTGGTCCACAATAGTGCTCACGTAGCCCACATCAGTCATGCCACGGGAATTCCAGGATCGTATCAAAATCTCTATAGTAGTTCCTGAGACTATCCCAGAGCGAGCAGGGGACTTCAATTTATAGTCTACGACAAAAAAAAAAAAAAAAAAAAAAAAAAAAAAAAAAAAAAAAAAAACTAACGCACCACGAAGAAATTGTCCGAATGGAACGGAAATCGACAGATGTGATGCACATGCCCATAGAAACAAATGATTACGATTTCAAAACAATTGGATGCCTTATTCAACACAAAGAGCTTCATAAATTGAGCCTGTTAATAAAGCGCCCCTTCTGGCCCTTTTGTAAACAATTATTCGGATTGGCATTGATTGTCAGAGTTGTTGAACACCCTCCTAAGGGTATCGTGCCGGATTCTGCGCATTGGCGCGATGGATCGCCAAAATTCCGAGATGGTTGGAGGCCCGTGCCAACCTCAGTTGGGGAGAGATCCGGCGACTTTACTCACCAAGACAGGGGTTGACGAGGAGTAGCAACAGTCGTCGCGTGCATTATCTTGCTGAAATGTAAGCCCAGGACGGCATGCCCTGAAGGGTAACAAATGGTGGCGCGGAAATCACACCGTTGTGCTGTAGGGGTGCCGCAGATGACAACCAAAGGCGTCCTACGACGTGCATTCAAGTTCTAAGGCCTCCGATATTTTTTCTAATTAACTACTCACCCGTTTTTGTTGCAGTGCTGGAAGGAATTTGTTCTTCAAAACATTTTCGTAGGATGCACCTGTTACCATAGTGCCCTTTGGAACGCAATGGGTAAGGATTACGCCCTCGCTGTCCCAGAACATGGACACCATCATTTTTCAGCACTGGCGGTTACCCGAAATTTTTTTGGTGGCGGTGAATCTGTGTGCTTCCATTGAGCTGATTGGCGCTTTGTTTCTGGATTGGAAAATGGCATCCACGTCTCATCCATTGTCACAACCGACGAAAAGAAAGTCCCATTCATGCTGTCATTGCGCGTCAACATTGCTTGGCAACATGCGACCATGTGGTCGTCCGTAAGCATTCGTGGCACCTGGATGACACTTTTCGCATTTTCAGGTCGTCATGCAGGATTGTGTCCACAGAACCCACAGAAATGCCAACTCTGGAGGCGATCTGTTCAACAGTCATTCGGCGATCCCCCAAAACAATTCTCTCCACTTTCTCGATCATTTCGTCAGACCGGCTTGTGCGAGCCCGAGGTTGTTTCAGTTTGTTGTCACACGATGTTCTGCCTTCATTAAACTGTCGCACCCACGAACGCACTTTCGACACATCCATAACTCCATCACCACATGTCTCCTTCAACTGTCGATGAATTTCAATTGTTTTCACACCACGCAAATTCAGAAAACGAATGATTGCACGCTGTTCAAGTAAGGAAAACGTCGCCATTTTCAGTATTTAAAACAGTTCTCATTCTCGCCGCTGGCGGTAAAATTCCATCTGCCGTACGGTGCTGCCATCTCTGGGACGTATTGACAATGAACGTGGCCGCATTTTAAAACAATGCGCATGTTTCTATCTCTTTCCAGTCCGGAGAAAAAAATCGGAGGCCTTAGAACTTGATTGCACCTCGTACTATG
Source organism: Schistocerca serialis cubense (assembly GCF_023864345.2). Classification (NCBI taxonomy): domain Eukaryota; kingdom Metazoa; phylum Arthropoda; class Insecta; order Orthoptera; family Acrididae; genus Schistocerca; species Schistocerca serialis. The sequence goes on along the minus strand of NC_064638.1, from coordinate 160,958,828 downwards.
AAAACAAATTGCACTCCGGAGAATCACTCGTGGGTGTCGGGCCGTATGGCAGGAGACGGTTCCAGTTCGGCCTGGAATCCCATTGTCTGGAGTAGAACTGTCTCCAATGAAGAGTCCCGCTTCGAACTGAGCCCCGATGATCTGCGAGGACGTGTCTTGCAGCGCTTCGGACTACGGTGGGATACCATTCTGGCCGTTACTTACTGTGACTGCAGTCTAACAATTTATGTTTGCTTGCAGTAATATTTTTCTACTATGTGTGCAATAATCGCTCCTGGCTATCTGATAATGGATAATTTCGGGAATACATCATTTGGGCGATAAGGTCATTCCTTGTCTGATTTTTGACGTTTATCAAAGCAACACAGTCAACATGAATCCAGAGCATCTGACTGCCTTGATTTCAAATTTGGTGTCGGGTTACAAATGACAAAAGAAATGTTGTTTTCGTGTGATATACACTGAAAGCAAAATCACAAGAGATGGTAGAAGCCGGAAAGAAATTGCGACCAGAACACAAAAGGCCAAAATTGCATTTAATCGGGGAAGGAACTTACTCACCAGCAACATCAGTCTGAAAACAAGAAAATGTATCATGAAAGGTTTCGTTTGGAGTGTGGCCCTATACGGATGTGAAACTTGGACGGTTGGAAGAGAGAAGACGGCTAGAGGCCCTGGAGATGTGGTGCTATAGAAGGATGATGAAGATCAGCTGGAGAGACAAAGTAACAAATGAAGAGGTGCTTAGAAGAGTACAGGAAACCAGATCTCTGTGGAGGCACATCCAAACAAGAAGAGACAAACTTGTAGGGCACATCCTAGGACACAACAACATCATCGGAACAATAGCAGTACGAACTATTGAGGGAAGGAATCGGCGGGGGCGACCAAGGGTATCATACATGCAACAGATCATGAATGACGTTGGATGTAAGACATACGTGGAAATGAAGAGGAAGACACAGGAATGGCGCTCTGCTGCAAACCAATCTAGGGTTGAACACTAAAAGAAGAAGAAAGAAGATACACTGAAAATGCAAAGAAACTCGTGTACCTGCCTAATATCGTGTAAGGCCCCAACGAGCACGCAGAAGTGCCGCAACACGACGTGGCATGGATTCGACTAATGCCTGATAGTGCTGGAGGGAATTGACACTATGAATCCTGCAGGGCAATATATAAATCGGTAACGGTACGACGGGGTGGAGTCCTCTGCTGAACAGCACGTAGCCAAGCATCCCAGATATGCTCAATAATGTTCACGTCTGTGGAGTGTGGTGTCCAGCGCGGAAGTGTTTAAACTCAGAAGAGTGTCCCTGGAGCCACTCTGTAGCAATTCCGGTCGTGTGGGGTGTCGCATTGTCCTGCTGGAATTGCCCAAGTCCGTCGGAATGCACAATGGAGATGAATGGATGCAGATAATGAAGATAGGATGCTTATATACGTGTCACCTGTCAGAGTCGTATCTAGACGTATCAGGGGTCCCATATCACTCCAACTGTACAAGCCCCACACCATTACAGATCCTCCACCAGCTTGAACAGTCCGCTACTGACAAGCAGGGTCCATGGATTCATCCTCCATACCCGTACACGTCCATCCGCTCGATACAATTCCGAACGAGACTCGTCCGACCAGGCAACATGTTTCCATCGTCAACAGTCCAGTATCGGTGTTGACGGGCCCAGGCGATACCTAAAACTTTGTTTCGTGCCGTCATCAAGGGTACACGAGTGGGCCTTCGACTCCGAAAGCCCATATCGATGATATTTCGCTGAATGGTTCGCACGCTGACACTTGTTGATGGCCCAGCATTGAAATCTGCAGCATTTTGCGGAAGGGTTGCATTTCTGTCACGTTGAACGATACTCTTCAGTCGTCGTTGGTCCCGTTCTTGCAGGATCTTTTTCGGGCCGCAGCGATGTCGGAGATCTGGCGTTTTACCGGATTCATAATATTCATAGTACACTCGTAAAATGATCGTACGGGAAAATCCCCAGTTCGTGGCTGCGTCCCACCGTTCATGCGCCGACTGTAACAAGACGTTGAAACTCACTTAAATTTTGATACCCTGCCATTTTAGCCATACTAACCGATGTAACAACTGCTCCAGGCACTTTTTGAGCTATATAGGCGTGTTACAGACCGCAGCCCCGTATTCTGCCTGTTTAAAAAAAATGGTTCAAATGGCTCTGAGCACTATGGGACTTAACATCTGAAGTCATCAATCCCCTAGAACTTAGAACTACTTAAACTTAACTAACGTAAGGACATCTCACACATCCATGCGCGAGGCAGGATTCGAACCTGCGACCGTAGTGGTCGCGAATTTCCAGACTGAAGCGCCTACAACCACTCGGCCACAGCGGCCAGCCTCTGCCTGTTTACATCTCTCTGTATTTGAATATGCACAGCTATGCAAATTTCTTTGGCGCTTCTGTGTAATTACAAATCAATAATTTTCGTTTCTATTCCTCTTATTTGCACTGTGGAAACCTGCTTATTGCCAAATTTCGTGATTCTAGGTTAACCTATATGTTTTGACAGGTAACATAAACGGCTGTATCTTTTGCTTGCATTGACTTAGAAGCTTACATTATTTACACCGGTAATGGACTGTGGATTTTAGTGTTAGACATAAATTTCAACTTTATGCGTTTACTCGTTCCTGAGATAATCGGCTCTTAGCAGGTGGACTGACGGACAACAAAGTGATGCTATAAGGATTCCGTTTTTATTGACTGAGGCATGGAACCCTATAAGCGAAAATTTCCCCTGTAACACCCTAAAAGTCTACAAATTTTATAAAACACTGAGCAACTGTGTTGCCTTCAGCACATAAAAAATATTTACAAAAAATTTCAGGCACCTGCTGCGGCTCTGCCCACGCACAGCCGGCTGTTGGTCTTGCTAGGCAGGGGCAGCCCGCCCCCCCATATCCCCGTGGTTGGCCTCGCCTAGCCTCGCCTCGCCACGCACAGTAGCGTCGGCGGCGGCACGCAGCCGTAATCTGCGTCCGCCTAATCCGCGCCCTCTCGCCGTGCGGGTAATTTATTCACGGCCCCTACATTATATCACAGGTAATTTACGAAAAAAGAAGTAAAAGCCACCGCCGGGGCAAAAAAAAAGGGGCGATCGCCGTCACGGCAGCGGCCGATAACCCACCCAGGCCTGGCTACGTCCGCCAGCCACACCACGTGGACGCGCTGCCCGGCGCAGTAGCGTGATGTTGGCAGAAATAAGTGCGATGCCCTGGAAGGCTGGAGTTCATCGGAGAAAGAGTCATTGCCAGGGAAGTGTGATCGGACCGCTCTTCTCCTCGATACGCACAAACGATCTGACATACAGGGTGAAATGCTGTCTCCGATTGTTTAGTGAGTGACCCTAGGAGGGTACAGAATAATTCGCATTGCATTTCTGTCTAAATCTACAGCATAGTACGCTAACCTCTAACGGTGTGCGGCGGAGAGCACTGACAGGTGGACATATACAGGGTGGTCCATTGATCGTTGTTGTTGTTGTTGTTGTTGTTGTTGTGGTCTTCAGTCCTGAGACTGGTTTGATGCAGCTCTCCATGCTACTCTATCCTGTGCAAGCCTCTTCATCTCCCAGTACCTACTGCAACCTACATCCTTCTGAATCTGCTTAGTGTATTCATCTCTTGGTCTCCCTCTACGATTTTTACTCTCCACGCTGCCCTCCAATACTAAATTGGTGATCCCTTGATGCCTCAGAACATGTCCTACCAACCGATCCCTTCTTCTGGTCAAGTTGTGCCACAAGCTTCTCTTCTCCCCAATCCTATTCAATACTTCCTCATTAGTTATGTGATCTACCCATCTAATCTTCAGCATTCTTCTGTAGCACCACATTTCGAAAGCTTCTATTCTCTTCTTGTCCAAACTATTTATCGTCCATGTTTCACTTCCATACATGGCTACACTCCATACAAATACTTTCAGTCATGACTTCCTGACACTTAAATCTATACTGGATGTTAACAAATTTCTCTTCTTCAGAAACGCTTTCCTTTCCATTGCCAGTCTACATTTTAAATCCTCTCTACTTCGACCATCATAAGTTATTTTTCTCCCCAAATAGCAAAACTCCTTTACTACTTTAAGTGTATCATTTCGTAATCAAATTCCCTCAGCATCACCCGATTTAATTTGACTACATTCCATTATCCTCGTTTTGCTTTTGTTGATGTCCATCTTATATCCTCCTTTCAAGACACTGTCCATTCCGTTCAACTGCTCTTCCAAGTCCTTTGCTGTCTCTGACAGAATTACAATGTCATCGGCGAACCTCAAAGTTTCCGGGCCAAATATCTCACGAAATAACCGTCAAACGAAAAAATTACAAAGAACGAAACTTGTCTAACTTGAAGGGGGAAAGCAGATGGCGGTATGGTTGACCCGCCAAATGGCGCTGCCATAGGTCAAACGGATATCAACTGCGTTTTTTAAAATAGGAACCCCCATTTCTTATTACATATTCGTGTAGTGCGCGAAGAAATATGAATGTTTTAGTTGGACCACGTTTTTCGCTTTGTGATAGATGGCGCTGTAATAGTCACAAACATTTGGCTCACAATTTTAGACGAACAGTTGATAAAAGGTAGGTTTTTTAATTTAAAATACAGAACGTAGGTACGTTTGAATATTTTATTTCGGTTGTTCAAATGTGATACATGTACCTTTGTGACCTTATCATTTCTGAGAACGCATGCTGTTACAGCGTGATTACCTGTAAATACCACATTAATGCAATAAATGCTCAAAATGATGTCCGTCAACCTCATGGCTGGCTGGCTCAAATGGCTCTGAGCACTATAGGACTTAACTGCTGAGGTCATCAGTCCCCTAGAACTTAGAACTACTTAAACCTAACTAACCTAAGGACATCACACACATCCATGCCCGAGGCAGGATTCGAACCTGCGACCGTAGCGGTCGCGCGGTTCCAGACTGGAGCGCCTAGAACCGCTCGGCCACTCCGGCCGGCAACCTCATGCCATTTGGCAATACGTGTAACGACATTCCTGTCAACAGCGAGTAGTTCGCCTTCCGTAATGTACGCACATGCATTGACAATGCCCTGACGCATGTTGTCAGACGTTGTTGGTGGATCAAGATGGCAAACATCGCCGGCCGGGGTGGCCCAGCGGTCCTAGGCGCTACAGTCTGGAACCGCGCGACCGTTACGGTCGCAGGTTCGAATCCTGCCTCGGGCATGGATGTGTGTGATGTCCTTAGGTTAGTTAGGTTTAAGTAGTTCTAAGTTCTAGGGGACTGATGACCTCAGCAGTTAAGTCCCATAGTGCTCAAAGCCATTTGAACCATTTTTTAGCAAATATCCTTCAATTTTCACCACAGAGACAAAACCAGGGACGTCAGATCCGGTGATCGTGAGGGCCATAGTATGCTGCTTCGACGACCAATGCACCTGTCATGAAATATGCTATTCAATACCTCTTCAATCGCACACGAGCTATGTGCCGGACATCCATAATATTGGTAGTACATCGCCATTCTGTCACGCAGCGAAACATCTTATAGTAACATCAGTAGAACATTACGTAGGAAATCATCATACATTGCACCATTTAGATTGCCATCGATAAAATGGGGGCCAATTATCCTTCCTCCCATAATGCTGCATCATACATTAACCCGCCAAGGCCGCTGATGTTCCACTTGTCGCAGCCATCGTGGATTTTCAGTTGTCCAATAGTGCATATTATGAAATCTGTCATCGTCCCGCAATTTCTCTTGTGCCCAGTGGCAGAACTGTACACGGCGATCAAAGTCATCGCCATGCAATTCCTGGTGCATAGAAATATGGTACGGGTGCAATCGATGTTGATGTAGCATTCTCGACACAGACGTTTTTGAGATTCCCGATTCTCGCGCAATTTATCTGCTACTGATGTGCGGATCAGCTAAAATACCTGCTTGGGCATCATCATTTGTTGCAGGTCGTGGTTGACGTTTCACGTGTGGCTGAACACTTCCTGTTTCCATAAATAAAGTAGGTATTCGGCGAACGGTCCGGACACTTGGATGATGTCGTCCAGGATACCGAGCAGCATACATAGCACACGCCCCTTGGGCATTTTGATTACAATAACATTACATGTTATACATAACATTACAATAACATTACATCAACACGATATCGACCTACTCCGCAATTAGTAAACGGTCCATTTTAACACAGGTAATGTATCACGAAGCAAACACCGTCCGCACTGGCAGATCGTTACGTGATACCACGTACTTATACGTTTGTGACTATTACAGCGCCACCTATCACAAAGCGAAAAAAGTGGTCCAACTAAAACATTCATATTTCTTTACGTACTACATGAATATATAATAAAAAATAGGGGTTCCTATTTTTAAGAAAATGCAGTTGATATCCGTTTGACCTAAGGCAGCGCCATCTAGCGAGCCAACCATAGCGCCATCTGGTTACCCCCTTCAAGCTAGACAAGTTTCGTTCTTTGTAGTTTTTTCGTTTGATTCCTATTTCGTGAGGTATTTGGCGCGGTCACGATCGTTGGACTACCCTGTATAAGTAGGCTGGACTTTTTTTCCGCGTAGTTTCAGAATGAGTGGAAATTTCATGTTACGAGAGTGAAGCAGTCGAATGTAACATGTGCGGAATAGTCGACTTACGGCAGTGACAGTAGCATCTTTGAACTTGCTTTTCTTTGGCTCATTTGTAGAGCGTTGTAGAGTGTTGGACATGGTCGCGCGGAGTGGCCGCGCGGTTAAAGGCGCCATGTCACGAATCGCACGGCCCCTCCCGCGGGATGTTCGAGTCCTCCCTCAGGCATGGGTGTGTGTGTTGTCCTTAGCGTAAGTTAGTTTAATTTATTTTAAGTGGTGTGTAAGGCTAGGGACTAATGACCTCAGCAGTTTGGTCCCTTAGGAATTCACACACATTTGAATATTTGTTGTATATGGTGTAAGCTGGCAGAACTTTTACCGTAGTGCATACTGGAGGAGGATTTTGCTGAAGAAAATTGTTAGGAACTATTAATCTGATGGAAGGACTTACAGGTGCAGCATTTAAGGAACAGAGGAAATGGATTTGCATTATGATACGTTTTAAGATAATAATTTTTGCTGGCACGTACTGACAATGCTAGTGATTCTTCCAATAGAAGAGTCCACCTTCCCACCTCAGTTTAGGTCATTTCAGTTAAGTTCATTTCAATTTACATGATCACAAAACCATTACCTTTTAAGAATTTTGTTTACAGCTTTTTCATTATAATTAACGGATTAGTAACTTCATTTCAAGTAAGAAGTTGTTATAGTATGATAAAATCATCCCAGTTTTTCTCCCAGTAGTTTAGTTTTACTTTAAAGTACAGGGTGAGCACAAAGTCTTGCCCTGATTACTACAAGTTATTGAAGAATAACCGTTTGACATAATAATTTTCATTTGATGCCGTTCATAGATTGGTGTTACTAGTTTTTTTATGACCACTTACGTTGGTAAACGTCAACGTGTGCTCCCTTGCTAGCTCAGACAATGTCGAGGCGGTATTCTAGTTCCCGCCAGGTGTTTCGTAACATGTGTTCTGTCACAGTAGCCACAGCAGCCTGTATCCTAGCCTTCAGTTCGTCGACGTCAGCAACTGATGTGACGAGGAGTATAGCCCCAAAAAAAAGTCAAGGGGCGTAATGTGTGGAGAGCGGGGTGGCCAGGGTGTTGGACCGTTCCTTCCAATCCACCGATCTGGAAATGTTTCATCCCGGAAATCATGCACTATCAAAGCCCAGTTGGGGACGGGGTTCAGATGGTTCAAATGGCTCTGAGTACTATGCGACTTAACTTCTCAGGTCATCAGTCGCCTAGAACTTAGAACTAATTAAACCTAACTAACCTAAGGACATCACACACATCCATGCCCGAGGCAGGACTCGAACCTGGGACCGTAGCGGTCGCTCGACTCCAGACTGTAGCGCCTAGAACCGCACGGCCACTCTGGCCGGCTTGGGGAGGGGGAGAGGGAAGGGGGGATGCTCCATCTTGCTGGAAAATTATCCATAGTTAATATTCTTCTAACTGTGGGGCAATGAACTGTTGCAAAACGTCTAAGCAAATGTTAGCAGTAATGGATTTTTCCGCGAAGAAAAACGGTCCAAAAACCTTGTTATGCATGAGGCCGCACCAAACATTCACTTTTTCGCTGTCTCGCTGTATCTGTACAGTAGCATGTGGAGACTCTTAACCCCATATACGGACATTATGCTTATTTACCATTCCACTGACATTGAAGGTGGACTCATCGGTAAAGCATATGCGATTTAAGTAATCGTTAGCGCCATCAATCCTGTTGAGAATCTCAGTTGCAAATTCGGCACGTGTCGGCAAATCATTCGGTTGCAAGGCCTGCACGATTTGCACTTCGTAAGCATACAACCTAAGCCTTTCATGAAGAGTCTTCACCACACCTTCTTGCGGTATTTGAGGTTCACTTGATGTTGACGAGTTGATTTAGACGAACTTCGTTGAAACGATTGCCGAACACGATCAACAGTTGTATCACTCACACGAGGCCTGCCACGATCTTCAACGCTGCCTGTTCTGTTTCGGTAACATTGCATACCATCGCTTTATTGATTTAACGTCAGGAGGGCTGCGTCCATGAGAAGCCCGAAATTTACTCTGAACACTGATGGGCGATTTCGTTTCGTGAAACGAAAGTACACATTACGCTTTCTCCTGCTTCGACGCCATTTCGCCAGCAACTAACGTGACCTAACACGCCGCGTCGGTGTTGTGGAGCACTATCGCCGTCTGTTGGTCACAACAACTAGTAACAGTAACCTATGTAACGACATAAAATGTAACTTATTATGTCAAACAGTTATTCTGTTATAAAATTTTATAATCAGGGCAAGACTTTGTGCTCACCCTATATTTTAGCTGGCGCGATTTTATCATGCTGTACTGTTGCTGCTGATTAAGCTGTAATTTTTCAGGTGATTCTTTTCATATTTGGTTGATTCTTTCGTTTCTCGTTTCACGTTTCCAGCTCGCAAATTCTAAGCATTTTCTTTGCAATTCCGATTTTTAATGGGCCAGTGAACAGTGTGTTTTCATAATTTTGCTATAAAATTTCAGTGTTTCAATGTTTTGGGCAGTACACAGTTTGAATTTGGTATTAGTTTTTGGATAACAGTTTTGATTTAATTCCCTGGACAGGTAACGCCAGTTCGTTTTGTCTTTATCTAAATGTGTGCACTGAGACGCTGTTCGCAATAATAATTTCAGTGCAACCTTTTCGTAATAGAAGACAGTACATTCAGTTCTTAGAGGAATAAAAACAAAAAACAGGCAAACTGTGGTGTCACCGCCAGACACCACACTTGCTAGGTGGTAGCCTTTAAATCGGCCACGGTCCGTTAGTATAAGTCGGACCCGCGTGTCGCCACTGTCAGTGATGCAGACCGAGCGCCACCACACGGCAGGTCTAGAGAGACGTACTGGCACTCGCCCCAGTTGTACAGCCGACGTTCATAGCAATGGTTCACTGACAAATACGCTCTCATTTGCCGAGACGATAGTTAGCATAGCCTTCAGCTAAGTCATTGGCTACGACCTAGCAAGGCGCCATAGCTTTGATAATTAATATTGTGAAGCATGTATCATCAAGAGCGATGTTCTACAAATGTGGATTAAAGCTAAGTATTACAGCAACTGCGTCCATTTTCTAAGTTCTCATTTCCTTTTAACTGTTCCAGACCTCACGCCAATCTGCGTGAGCTTAACGCGTGCCTTTCGGCTTCGTCTCGTTGTGACTTGGCTGTCTTGCTAAGTCACAACACAAACATTTTAATGTGCATGAACGAACGAAAGGTCGAGTCACAGCAAATAACTTTAAACATTTCTGACACCACTAACTGATTCCTCTTTCCCTGTTCCACTGGCGAATGACGCGTGGGAAGAATGGCTGTCGGTTAGCCTCTGTATTAGCTCTAATTTCTGGAACTTTCTCGTGTCCGCAGCTCGTGGTCGTGCGGTAGCGTTCTCGCTTCCCACGCCCGGGTTCCCGGGTTCGATTCCCGGCGGGGTCAGGGATTTTCTCTGCCTCGTGATGACTGGGTGTTGTGTGATGTCCTTAGGTTAGTTAGGTTTAAGTAGTTCTAAGTTCTAGGGGACTGATGACCATAGATGTTAAGTCCCATAGTGCTCAGAGCCATTTGAACCAACTTTCTCGTCGTGGTCATGTCGCGAGATGTATGTGGGAGGAAGTAATGTGTTGTTCGACTCTTCCCGGATAGTGCTCTCTTCAAATTTCAATACAAATCTCTCGGCAGTGCATAACGTTTCTCCTGTAGCGACTGCCACTAGAGTTTGTTGAGTATCTCTGTAACGCTCTCGCGTCGACTAAACAATCTCGTGACGAAAAGCGCAAATATTCGTTGGATCTTCTCGGTCGCTTCTACCAGTACTACCTGCTAAGACTCCCAAATTGATGAAAAATAGTCGACAATCGATCGAACAAGCGGCTTATAAGCCAGTTCCTTCGTGGATTCTTCTTTTCAATCTCAGTCTGCTTTGCCTACTATTTGCTTTTTGTCGTCGTTCGACGTCAGGTCATTCTGGACAGTAACTCCTAGATATTGTACAGCAGATACTATTCACTGCAAAAATTCTCTTCGCAGCAGTTTGTCATCAGTAGTGTAGTTGTACAGTGGTGGATTTTTTTCCTATGTATGCACAATAAATTAAATTTATTTACTTTCAGGATACTGTTTGGTGTGATGAATGGCAGCCTGTTCTAAATATGGGAAAATGTGATAAATGAAGATGACAAGAAACGGAATCCTCTTATGTTCGAATAATGTATTATTGGTGTACTGCCGGTCACAGTGACATTCATAAAACATCTACGCATAACATTACAGAGATAACTCGAAATGAAACGTCCATAAAACATCTACGCATAACATTACAGAGATAACTCGAAGTGAAACGAGGACGAGGTCGACTCCGGTTTACGGGGAGAATTCTAGGAAACAGGAGCTCGTCTGTGAAGGAGTCAAGTACGGAAAACTTGGTAAAATCCATTCTGAGTATTTTGATGTAAGATACCAATGGACTACAGTGATTCGTTACAGAGTAATAATGTAATTATGATGTATTCGCTTTGTTACCATTCTTGTGGAGATGCCCCTTCACGACAGTGAAGAGGCCTTTTTTTTTTTTTTTTTTTTTTGTCATCAGTATCAGTCTACTGACTGGTTTGATGAGGCCCGCCACGAATTCCTTTCCTGTGCTAACCTCTTCATCTCAGAGTAGCACTTGCAACCTACGTCCTCAATTATTTGCTTGACGTATTCCAATCTCTGTCTTCCTCTACAGTTTTTGCCCTCTAAAGCTCCCTCTAGTACCATGGAAGTCATTCCCTCATGTCTTAGCAGATGTCCTATCATCCTGTCCCTTCTCCTTATCAGTGTTTTCCACATATTCCTTCTGTTCCGGTTCTCTTCTGTTCCGGTTTTCCCACAGTCCATGTTTCACTACCATACAATGCTGTACTCCAGACGTACATCATCAGAAATTTCTTCCTCAAATTATGGCCGGTATTTGATATTAGTAGACCTCTTGGCCAGAAATGCCTTTTTTGCCATAGCGAGTCTGCTTTTGATGTCCTCCTTGCTCCGTCCGTCATTGGTTATTTTAGTGCCTAGGTAGCAGAATTCCTTAACTTCATTGACTTCGTGACCATCAATCCTGATGTTAAGTTTCTCGCTGTTCTCATTTCTACTACTTCTCATTACCTTCGTCTTTCTCCGATTTACTCTCAAACCATACTGTGTACTCATTAGACTGTTCATTCCGTTCAGCAGATCATTTAATTCTTCTTCACTTTCACTCAGGATAGCAATGTCATCAGCGAATCGTATCATTGATATCCTTTCACCTTGTATTTTAATTCCACTCCTGAACCTTTCTTTTATTTCCATTACTGCTTCCTCGATGCACAGATTGAAGAGTAGGGGCGAAAGGCTACAGCCTTAATACGAGCACTTCGTTCTTGATCGTCCACTCTTATTATTCCCTCTTGGTTGTTGTACATATTGTATATGACCCGTCTCTCCCTATAGCTTACCCCTACTTTTTTTCAGAATCTCGAACAGCTTGCACCATTTTATATTGTCGAACTCTTTTTCCAGGTCGACAAATCCTATGAAAGTGTCTTGATTTTTCTTTAACCTTGCTTCAATTATTAGCCGTAACGTCAGAATTGCCTCTCTCGTCCCTTTACTTTTGCTAAAGCCAAACTGATCGTCACCTAGCGCATTCTCAATTTTCTTTTCCATTCTTCTGTATATTATTCTTGTAAGCAGCTTCGATGCATGAGCTGTTAAGCTGATTGTGCGATAATAATATGTAATAACCAAAACGTTCGTTACTAAGCACATAGGAGTCCTTGAAAGGGGACTGTCCTACTTTCCATGTCGATTTTCAAGAAGTTTTGGGCATAATTGTGAATAAAGTTGTGAATCTGAGAAATGTACTCAACATTTGTAGTATCGACATAATCATATTCTTGGTAAGTCTGTTCCTGAGACAGATCTTGGTCAGAGAGGTTAGTTCTTTACTTTGTCAGAGTAGCAGTCGGTGAGTGTCGGACAGTCTGGCAATGAACTCGCTTTGAAAAGGATGGAAACTGGCCTGTAGTGTAGTGCAGGCAGCATTATTTAAAAAAGATTTTGTAACAATACTGAAGATACTGAGGTATATTAATGGAAGAATTACAAACTCAAGTGTTAAGGTAATACAGCTTTCTTATATTTGTAACTGTATAGTTTCTCATTGTTAGGACATTGCGAAGTTTGGAGTAAAAATTTTATAGTACAACATATGATGCCTTATAGTCTAAACAAGTGTTAAGGAAGGCAACTGCACGCAGCAGAGTTATTACGAAATATTTGGCTAACTTGTCTAGGTGTGTGGTGGTGGTGGTTAGTGTTTAACGTCCCGTCGGCAACGAGGTCATTGGAGCGCAAGCTCGGCTTAGGGAAGGATTGGGAAGGAAATCGGCCGTGCCCTTTCAAAGGAACCATCCCGGCATTTGCCTGAAACGATTTAGGGAAATCACGTAAAACCTAAATCAGGATGGCTGGAGACGGGATTGAACCGTCGTCCTCCCGTGTCTAGGTGTGTGAACGTAATGAAAATGTATATTGTTGTCATGGCTTAGTGAAGCAAACATGGAGTCTTTGTTCTCATTTATGACTCGTTAAATTTAGTTCCTCATTTTTCATTCTTTACCTTTATGAATGCGTATATGGGACCTGGATAACCTGAAAGAACCAGAGGTTGTACTGAGTTTCAGGGAGAGCATAAGGGAAAGATTGACAGGAATGGGGGAAAGAAATACAGTAGAAGAAGAATGGGTAGCTTTGAGGGATGAAGTAGTGAAGGCAGCAGAGGATCAAGTAGGTAAAAAGACGAGGGCTAGTAGAAATCCTTGGGTAACAGAAGAAATATTGAATTTAATTGATGAAAGGAGAAAATATAAAAATGCAGTAAATGAAGCAGGCAAAAAGGAATACAAACGTCTCAAAAATGAGATCGACAGGAAGTGCAAAATTGCTAAGCAGGGATGGCTAGAGGACAAATGTAAGGATGTAGAGGCTTATCTCACTAGGGGTAAGATAGATACTGCCTACAGGAAAATTAGAGAGACCTTTGGAGATAAGAGAACCACTTGTATGAACATCAAGAGCTCAGATGGAAACCCAGTTCTAAGCAAAGAAGGGAAAGCAGAAAGGTGGAAGGAGTATATAGAGGGTCTATACAAGGGCGATGTACTGGAGGACAATATTATGGAAATGGAAGAGGATGTAGATGAAGATGAAATGGGAGATACGATACTGCGTGAAGAGTTTGACAGAGCACTGAAAGACCTGAGTCGAAACAAGGCTCCCGGAGTAGACAACATTCCATTGGAACTACTGACGGCCTTGGGAGAGCCAGTCCTGACAAAGCTCTACCATCTGGTGAGCAAGATGTACGAGACAGGCGAAATACCCTCAGACTTCAAGAAGAATATAATAATTCCAATCCCAAAGAAATCAGGGGTTGACAGATGTGAGAATTACCGATCAATCAGTTTAATAAGCCACAGCTGCAAAATACTAACACGAATTCTTTACAGACGAATGGAAAAACTAGTAGAAGCCGACGTCGGGGAAGATCAGTTTGGATTCCGTAGAAATACTGGAACACGTGAGGCAATACTGACCTTACGACTTATCTTAGAAGAAAGATTAAGGAAAGGCAAACCTACGTTTCTAGCATTTGTAGACTTAGAGAAAGCTTTTGACAATGTTGACTGGAATACTCTCTTTCAAATTCTAAAGGTGGCAGGGGTAAAATACAGGGAGCGAAAGGCTATTTACAATTTGTACAGAAACCAGATGGCAGTTATAAGAGTCGAGGGACATGAAAGGGAAGCAGTGGTTGGGAAGGGAGTAAGACAGGGTTGTAGCCTCTCCCCGATGTTATTCAATCTGTATATTTAGCGAGCAGTAAAGGAAACAAAAGAAAAATTTGGAGTAGGTATTAAAATCCATGGAGAAGAAATAAAAACTTTGAGGTTCGCCGATGACATTGTAATTCTGTCAGAGACAGCAAAGGACTTGGAAGAGCAGTTGAACGGAATGGATGGTGTCTTGAAGGGAGGATATAAGATGAACATCAACAAAAGCAAAACGAGGATAATGGAATGTAGTCGAGTTAAGTCGGGTGATGCTGAGGGTATTAGATTAGGAAATGAGACACTTAAAGTAGTAAAGGAGTTTTGCTATTTGGGGAGCAAAATAACTGATGATGGACGAAGTAGAGAGGATATAAAATGTAGACTGGCAATGGCAAGGAAAGCGTTTCTGAAGAAGAGAAATTTGTTAACATCGAGTATAGATTTAAGTGTCAGGAAGTCATTTCTGAAAGTGTTTGTATGGAGTGTAGCCATGTATGGAAGTGAAATATGGACGGTAAGTAGTTTGGACAAGAAGAGAATAGAAGCTTTCGAAATGTGGTGCTACAGAAGAATGCTGAAGATAAGGTGGGTAGATCACATAACTAATGAGGAGGTACTGAATAGGATTGGGGAGAAGAGGAGTTTGTGGCACAACTTGACCAGAAGAAGGGATCGGTTGGTAGGACATGTTCTGAGGCATCAAGGGATCACCAATTTAGTATTGGAGGGCAGCGTGGAGGGTAAAAATCGTAGGGGGAGACCAAGAGATGAATACACTAAGCAGATTCAGAAGGATGTAGGTTGCAGTAGGTACTGGGAGATGAAGAAGCTTGCACAGGATAGAGTAGCATGGAGAGCTGCATCAAACCAGTCTCAGGACTGAAGACCACAACAACAACAGTATGTATACTCGCATTGCACATCGCGAGTTGAGTGCTGCTGTAACATTTTCTGAAAATTGGTAAGATACCGTATTGCACTGCACATTGCAAGTACGGCAAATGAAATTAGGTTTTGGACAGTCAGATCAATATTCATGATAGTAACATGTTGCAGAACAGGCGAGCGTTCCGTGCGCACAGACAGGCCAATAAATTTAATTAGCATTACGGTTCATGTTTACTGTAAGGCCCAGTGATTGTCATAGTGTTTTTGTGAAAGTAATATCAGTATCAGTTCAGAGACTTAATACCAGTAAAATATTTCCGGGAAGTGCTACCTTGTAAGTTTTCAAGCAGTTTATCAAAGAGTCAGATGCGTTGATTTATATGTCCGTTTGTTCTGTAATTACAATAACAGTTCCGGTACAGTGATTGCTCGTAAACCTTAGGATAAAGATTAGCTATATTTAGGGGCAACAATTTAATGTGTATCATTTTGTTTTATACGAGGGCTATCCACAAAGTACATTACGTTTTCGTTCGTGTCCGTGAGGGGCGGGGCTAGCGCGGCCGTCTTGGTGTCATGGCATTCTGCCGCTCAGTCGGCATCCTGCCGTGTTAGTGAGAGGTTCGTACTGTACTCCGTTGAGTTACTGTGACAGTTTGAAATGTCAGCGTTAATTGAAAATGCCGCGAAGCGTGAAGTGCGTGCTGTAATAAGGTTTCTGACTGCAAAAAACTGTACACCGATAGAAATCTATCGGCAGCTTAGTAAAGTGTATGGGGACAACATAATCACTGAAGGTGGAGTGCGTCAATGGGTCATAAAATTTAAAAATGGCCGAACTAACGTTCACGACGAAGAGCGAAGTGGAAGACCCAGCATAGTGACTGCCGAACTTGTCGTAAAACTCGATGCCGCGGTCCGTGAAAACCGTAATTTCACAATAACGGAACTCTCTATGAGTTTTCCACAAATTTCACGAAGTTTGTTGCACGAAATCATTACCGAAAAGCTTGGTTACCACAAGTTTTGTTCAAGATGGATACCAAAAATCTTGACAGAGATTCACAAAAATCAGCGAATGGCTGCAGCGTTAATGTTTTTGGACGCTTACGAGAAAGATGGCGACTCATTACTCGATCGCATCGTTACTGGTGACGAAATATGGGTTAAGCAAGTGAACTGCGAGACAAAGGAATGCAGTGGGGGCACACAAATTCCCCCCAAAAACCCAAGAAATGCATGCAGACAATGTCGGCAAGGAAGGTGATGGCGACTGTCTTTTGGGACAGAAAAGGTGTGATTTTTGTGGATTTCCTGGAAAGAGGTACTACAATAAACTCTCAAAGGTATTGCCAAACTCTGCACAACCTCAGAAGAGCAATACAAAACAAGCGCAGGGGAAAGTTGGGCTCAAAGATCTTGCTGATTCACGACAACGCCCGGGCCCACACGGCAAATGCCACTCGTGAAGTTCTCGAATCTTTTTAAGTGGGAGTTGTTTCCTCATCCGCCGTACAGTCTCGACCTGGCACCGAGCGACTTCCACTTATTCCCAATAATGAAGAGGTGGTTGGCTATGCAGCGTTTTGATAACGACGCACAGCTTCAAGAAGAGGTAACCACGTGGTTGAAGGCGCAGGCGGGCGAATTTTGCGACGAAGGAATTTCCAAGCTCGTCCATCGCTACGATAAGTGCCTTAATTTAAATGGCAACTATGTAGAAAAGTAGTATTTAAGTGTGGCTTTCATCTGCATATAATAAAAAAATTCCAATACTTCATTAATTTTTAATTCCAAAACGTAATGTACTTTGAGGATAGCCCTCGTAGTTGGATAGCATGTGTAAATTTCATTGAGAACTGTTTGTTTTCTCGCAGGCGAATTGTTTGATTTACTGGCTAGTGTGCATTTCGCATCGTGTAGCGTGAGTTTCGCGTATTTCCGTTCAGAATTAAAGTTTCACTGTTCTGTCGCCCTGCACTGAGATATACGTATTACGTATTTCGATAGCAAAATAAGT
Source organism: Schistocerca serialis cubense (assembly GCF_023864345.2). Classification (NCBI taxonomy): domain Eukaryota; kingdom Metazoa; phylum Arthropoda; class Insecta; order Orthoptera; family Acrididae; genus Schistocerca; species Schistocerca serialis. The sequence continues at coordinate 160,941,399 of NC_064638.1, read as the reverse complement.
CTGCACAAATTTCTTCGGACGTCAAATTGAGACGTATAAACACGAATTTCAATAAATACAAACACGAGTTTAGAAGTATGACATTAGACTTCCAGCCTACGAACAGATGCAAAGACGCTGCGGTGTGTTTTGTTGGCGCTACGGAACGGGTCAGGCTGGCGCCGTTGCGCCGCATTCGAATTACATTTCGTAAATCCGTACACGGCTACCGTTCATCAATAAACCCGTCCACGCCGCTGTGAGTCACTGTTAGCGTACACGTGACGCTGCCTGACAAACTCGAGGCAGAGCGGAGCAGTCAGTATTGAACGCAAGCCTGAGCGCGACAAGTGAAATTGGCGTTACTGTTTTCAGCAGCAAGGACCGTAACTCAGTGGAACAAGTTCGCTTCCAAAAGAATACACACAGCACATACCTGCGACATTTAATTTGCTGTGTACTATTTTCAGTGGAATGCAGATACTGAAACGGAAGTTGTTGTCCAGTTCCATATTTTTTTCCAATATATTCCGGTACAGCCAGAGTCTTTGACTGTGCAAAAGTGAATTCCGTGTATAACAAACAGAAGAGAATGGACCAAGTGGTGTTTATTTATTCATTTTATGAGGGTCACTCCAAAAGAAATGCACACTATTTTTTTTAAAAATGCATCTTTTATTCTACATGTTTGAAAGTTTTACAGGGTGTAGATACATCCTTTAGGAACAATATTTTCGTTTCTCCACATAATTTCCATCCCTCTGAACTGCCTTACGCCATCTTGGAACCAGCGCCTGTATACCCGCACGGTAAAATTCTGGACCAACCTGTTGGAGCCACTGTTTGGCAGCGTGCACAAGGGAGTCATCATCTTCAAACCTTGTTCCACGAAGACAGTATTTCAGTTTCCCAAAGAGATGATAGTCACATGGAGCCAGGTCACGACTCTTAGGTGGGTGTTCCATTGTTGTCCATCCGAGTTTTGTGATCGCTCCCATGGTTTTTTGACTGACATATGGCCGTGCATTGTCGTGCAACACCAAAACCTCCTGCTTTTGACGATGTGGTCGAACACGACTCAGTCGAGCTTGAAGTTTCTTCAGTGTCGTCACACCTGTATCAGAATTTATGGTGGTTCCACTTGGCATGATGTCCACAAGCAAGAGTCCTTCAGAATCGAAATACACCTTAGCCATAACTTTTCCAGCAGAAAGTGTGGTTTTGAGTTTTTTTTTCTTTGGTGAATTTGCGTGATGCAACTCCATTTATTGCCTCTTCGTCTCTGGTGAAAAATGATGGAGCCATTTTTCATCACCTGTCACAATTCTTCCAAGAAATTCATCTCCACCACTCTCGTACTGTTCCAAAAGTTCGCTGCATACCGTTTTTCTTGTTTCTTTGTGAGACTCTGTCAACATCCTGGGAACCCATCTGGCACAAACCTTTTTTAACGCCAACACTTTCAGTATTCTGCAAACACTTCCTTCCCCTATCCCAACGTAGCGTGACAATTCGTTCACTGTGATGCGTCTGTCAGCAGTCACCAATTCGTTAACTCTCTGCACATTGTCTGGAGTGTGTGCAGTACGAGGCCTGCCTCTGCGAGGACAATCCTCAATACTGGCGTGCCCGCTTTCATCACGTAACCTGCTTGCTCAGCGACTAACTGTACTGCGATCGACAGCAGCATCTCCATACACCTTTTTCAACCTCTTGTGGGTGCTTCCCACTGTCTCGTTTTCACAGCACAGGAATTCTATGACAGCACGTTGCTTCTGACGACCGTCAAGTGTAGCAGCCATCTTGAAGACATACTGTGACGGCGCCACTCACGGGAACGGGTTGAACTAAGTTTGAAAACAAGCGGGAAGGATGTATCTACACACTGTGAAATATCCACACATGCAGAATGAAAACTGTATTTTTACAAAAATAGTGTGCAATCCTTTTGAAGTGACCCTGGTATTTCATGTGTGCCACGTTTCCTTGTATCCTTTCCCGTATGCGAGCGTGGACTGTATGAGTGAGATAGTATGTGATGCAGCTGAAAGCTCTGGTCAGAGGTCGTAGCATTGCATGTGTAGAGTCGTTCTGTGGTAGGACAGTACCAACCCCATAAACGTGAACAAGTTTAGCAAAGATGGTGAGTAAGTCAGATCAGAGAGATCGCGAAGGCCCGAGTAGTGGCTCTGTTAGGTTGGTGAACCATCCCCTCCACCACCTTTTGAACGAAAAACGGTTAGGGGAGGTGTCTGGTCGGACACTTGTTAATGGGTCGCGGCGCTGGACAGACATGGAGACGCAGCTCTCGTTTTGGTAATGTTAACGAAGGTATTAGATTGTTTGAAATCTGCTCAGTAATGTGGTCCAGAAGTTGAAATCAGGTGCGAGTTTACCACTAAACCCCATCAGGGAATTCATTTTCATAATTTATTCGAATTTCAGTAGAACTTGCGTTTGTGCCTTGGTCAGGGCACGCGCCATGGGCCTTAAGCTCACGGTCATATTATTGCGCTGTACTTACCGGAAATTCGCTCGTTCAATGTATTTTAATCTGTTCTTTCATTTACAGTAATATTTTGGGGGATTTTTATTTATTTTCCGTATGTTTTCTTTTTGAACTTGCTTTCGCTCCACGTGGTCGGTTGGAGCAACCACCACATTGACAAATTGTTGTTTCGGTCTGAAAATGTATTGCACTCTATGAATAATCATACAATAGTGGGCGAGTGTTCAATAGGGAAGGAAAAATCTTGTGTGTTTGTATTTTTCCGGATTTCTGTTGGCTATCGAAACTTGGCCACGTGGGTTGAATAGCATTGAAGTGATGATGTTTCTTGTGCTCCCCCATAACTATTTGATTTGTTGGCGATGTTGTGCGTTAAGGAAAGTATTACATTTTAATGCCCATTGGTTTGATAAAGACTTGCGAAATACTCTTCCACCCTGACCTAATATTGTTCGTAAAGTCTTTGCTGAACATAACTTATAATGCAACCATAATCAGAAATTTAAAAGGCAAGCCTTGTCTTCCAAAAGTTCCTTATTTAGGCTGAAGGCCCAAAAAAATCAGACACTTCAAGAGCAGACAAGATAAATTCAAATCGACTGAAGGCCTAACACTAAAAACTCCATAACATTAATTTTTTTAAAATTCTAAAGGCCTTACGTGAAACAGTTCTTTAAATTAGGCTGAAGGCCTAAAGAATGTTACGCCTCATGGACAAAACAACCTTAATTTAAATAAAAAATCGGCTAGAAGTACAAACAACAAGAACAAATAAAAAAGGCTCAGATGTTTGAGGGTCGGCCTGGAATTCAAACACTAACGCTCGCTTAGGTGATACAGGCAGTCGGGCCAACCATTCACGATCCGACGACAACCCAACCGACCGACAGTCTACGGACCCACCGACAAAATAACTTCCATTTCACCCAACCACGGCACAGCAGGGAGTTCAACGGAACAATGTAGAACATATTGACTCCCGCAACCAATTATGCCGGCCACGGTGGCCGAGCGGTTCTAGGCGCTTCAGTTCGGAACTGCGCGACTGCTACGGTCGCAAGTTCTAATCCTGCCTCGGGCATGGATGTGTGTGATGTCCTTAGGTTAGTTATGTTTAAGTAGTTCTAAGTTCTAGGGGACTGATGATCTCAGATGTTAAGTCCCATAGTGCTCAGAGCCATTTGAAGCATTTGAACAACGAATCATACATGGAGCTGTCAAACTACACTCCGTTCTTGACACCAACAACACGATGAGGCAACTACACTGTCTGAAATTTACGTCAAAGGCCAGGGCAGGTAACCGGAATGTTAACGGCCACAAGGCAGAAGATTCCGCTGGTGCACTGCAATTCAAATAATCAAATACGCTGAAACTCTACCGGAGGGTGGCTAGAATTTTCCAACTTGAAAACGACGTTGTTGTTCACGGGAATATCCCAACAGACGACAACGAACTCCAAACGACAAAATGTGAACAGTCTTGACTTGCTGATAGATTAAATCAAAACTGAACTATCGTGTCCGTGTCGGTGAGCCACAGACCTCGTAACAATGGGATCAGCCCCATACACTCCGACACCGCGTAGAGACCGCCAGCGGCCCCGGCCAGACTACGTCCCGCGAAGGATTCCTCGCTGCTCCACGCCAGTCGACCGACAGTCAGGCCCGGAAATGATGAAAGGACCAAATACACGTCGGCCGATGAGACGACCAACCGAACGACCAACCAACGGTCGTCCCGCTCCAATCTCTCTCCATCGGACAGTTCGTGTGTGTCGCCAGCGGTCGGCCAGCACTGGCTGTCCTCGATGATGCTGCGTCCCGACTGCACTGCTGGTCGGTCTCCAACTGACTGCCAGACACACGACGACCTGGAAATAATATCTGTCGCTCAAGAGGTGGTACGACTGCGCACTTATCGATACGCGCTGCTGCTGCCGCTCACGGGCAAGTAAGGCAGGAAGTTAGTGACGCCAGTAAATGGAATAAGAAAACGAGGCGGCAGTACCGTAACAGAAGATGACAAACAATACACGACATGAATACGAGCCGTGCACGGCTCAACCAGTTTCTCTCCTCGAGTATTTTTTTCTGACGAGTCAACCTTCACGAAGCACAGTACGATTAATCGACCCAAATGCGTTGTTAGAATGTGGAAAACTCACATTGGTCACGACAAGTGGAACATAAGCAAATGTGGATGTCAGGTGTGGAATAATTGGCGACGAACTCATTTATCCAATCTTTATCGATGGCACCTTACAAAGTAATAAATATCGAACGTTCTTGGAGGACGATCTTCTGGTTTTGCTTGCAGACCTTCCCTTGGACCTGCGACGAATAATGTGGTTTCAACATAATGATTGTCCAGTACCTTATTCTGTATTAGCACGGGAAGTATTAGGTCGCTTGTACAGACGTCGATGCCTCAGATATATTTCAGTGTCTTGGCCTGCAAGAACGCCAGATCGTAGTTTGTGTGACTTTTGTTTGTGTGGTTGGTTGAAGGGTGGAGTTTATACTGAAGTGCCAGCAATGCGCGAGAACACGATTCAGCGTATGACCAATACATGTCAGCACTGGAAACACTTCTCAGTTGGATAGAATCATTCCATGTGCGGATGAGTAAGTACACCGAAGTTGAGCACTTACTGTGAATAATTGTTACAAGCAAGCACTCGGTTGTGGGAGAAAAGAGAACACAACTCAAACAAGCTTTTTTCACACTTGATGAACACGTCTGCTTTTATTTTTCGATCCAGCGTCTTTTTTTCGATATGATACCGTTTTTAGAATTCAGCTATTTTGTTTGTCGATTACAGCGTCATCTATCGCAAAATGGCAAAGTTGTCACATACAAAAGTTACGGACTTTTTCCCATAGAATCCGATTGTATAATAAAATTTGGATGCTCCTACTTAATGTTTCAAAGGCGCCACCCAACCTGCCCACTTAGGGTGGGACAAGGGGTCAAGACTGGTATCACTGGATAGCATTTTTTAAAATACTGAACACGTATATTTCCGTTTTTTAATACGATGCGTAGTTTTGAGGTATCTTGATGTCTCAGCATAAAAAACTCACCGCTAATATACGTTCCTTATCGTGTGAGGTGTCCGCAACGACACGAGGCGTCATCCAGTAGAACGGTTAACAGCGGCCATATGTAATGTTTTGACTCATGACCTCATATTCGTCGTTATTGACACAGGTGGGCTTCCTTTGAGGTACATATTCCTGAAAAAAAAGTAAATAAAATAAAATGAAAAAAATAAAATAAGAAGCAGCAACAAATGGTTCAAATGGCACTGAGGACTATGGGTCTTAACATCTGAGGTCATCAGTCCCATAGAACTTAGAACTACTTAAACCTAACTAACGTAAGGACACCACACACATCCATGTCCGAGGCAGGATCGAACCTGCGACCGTAGCAGCAGCGCCGTTCCGGACTGAAGCACCTAGAACACCCTGTATGTGCAAATGAAAAAACGAAAGAAACGTGTGGTATCTCCAAGTTCATAATTCTTCTCACTGAAGATGTCTTGTAATTAACTAAATAAGGTGAAACGCATATACAAGGTGGTCCATTGATCGTGACCGGACCAAATATTTACCGAAATAAACGTCAAACGAAAAAACTACAAAGAACGAAACTTGTCTAGCTTCAAGACGGAAACCAGATGGCGCTATGGTTGGCCCGCTAGATGGCGCTGCCATAGGTCAAGCGGATATCAACAGCGTCTTTTTAAATAGGAACCCCCATTTTTATTACATATTCGTGTAGTACGTAAAGAAATATGAATGTTTTAGTTGGACCACTTTTTTCGCTTTCTGATAGATGGTGCTGTAATAGTCACAAACATGTGGCTCACAATTTTAGACGAACATTTGGTAACAAGTAGGTTTTTTAAATTAAAATACAGAGCGTAGGTATGTTTGAACATTTTGTTGCGGTTGTTCCAATGTGATACATGTACCTTTGTGAACTTATCATTTCTGAGAACGCATGCTGTTACAGCGTGATTACCTGTGAATACCACATTAATACAATAAATGCTCAAAATGATATCCGTCAACCTCAGTGCATCTGGCAATACGTGTAACGACATTCCTCTCAACAGCGAGTAGTTCGCCTTCCGTAATGTTCGCACATGCATTGACAATGCGCTGACGCATGTTGTCAGGCGTTGTCGGAGGATCACGATAGCAAACATCCTTCAACTTTCCCCGCAGAAGGAAATCCGGGGACGTCAGATCCGGTGAACGTGCGGGCCATGGTATGGTGCTTCGACGACCAATCCACCTGTCATGAAATATGCTATTCAATACCGTTTCAACCGCACGCGAGCTATGTGCCGGACATCCATAATGGTGGAAGTGCATCGCCATTCTGTCATGCAGTGAAACATCTTGTAGTGACATCGGTAGAACATTACGTATGAAATCAGCATACATTGCACAATTAGGTTGACATCGATAAAACGGTGGCCAATTATTCTTCCTCCCATAATGACGCAACATACATTAACCCGCCATGGTCGCTGATGTTCCACTTGTCGCAGCCACGTGTATTTTCGGTTGCCCAATAGTGCATATTATGCCGGTTTACGTTACCGCTATTGGTGAGTGACGCTTCGTCGCTAAATAAAACGCGTGCAAAAAATCTGTCATCGTCCCGTAATTTCTCTTGTGCCCAGTGGCAGAACTGTACACAACGTTGAAAGTCGTAGCCATGCAATTCCTGGTGCACAAAAATATGGTACGGCTGCAATCGATGTTGATGTAGCATTTTTTGAAATTCCCGATTCTCGCGCAATTTGCCTGCTACTGATGTGCGGATTAGCCGCGACAGCACCTAAAAGATCTAGTTGGGCATCATAATTTGTTGGAGGTCGTGGTTGACGTTTCACATGTGGCTGAACACTTCCTATTTCGGAAAATAACGTAACTATCCGGCGAACGGCCCGGGCACTTGGATAATGTCGTCCAGGATACCGAGCAGCATACACAACACACGCCCGTTGGGCATTTTGATCACAATAGCCATACATCAACACGATATCGATCTTTTCCGCAATTGGTAAACGGTCCATTTTAACACGGGTATGTATCACGAAGCAAATACCGTCCGCACTGGCAGAATGTTACGTGATATCACGTACTTATACGTTTGTGACTATTACAGCGCCATCTATCACAAAGCGAAAAAAGTGGTGCAACTAAAACATTCATATTTATTTACGTACTACACGAATATGTAATAAAAAATGCGGGTTCATATTTTAAAAAACGCAGTTGATATCCGTTTGACCTATGGATGCGGGCCAACCATAGCGCCATCTGGTTTCCCCCTTCAAGCTAGACTAGTTTCGTTCTTTGTAGTTTTTTCGTTTGATGTTTATTTCGTGAGATATTTGGCCCGGTCGCTATCAATGGAGCACCCTGTATATATATATAGGCTGTTTTAGAAAGCATGTACAATATTCACGGTAATGACAGGAATGGTTATTCGAAAGAAAAACTCAAGTAACATGGCTCTAAAACGCAACCTTAAGGCTAAGACCAATTCTTGATCTTCGATACTGTGAAAGAACTCTCTTTTCCCGCAAGCTCTTTGCTTTCGATATTTTGGGAAGCGGTAGTATGGACCAAAACAAGAAAAATATGTCCAGTAAGCATGTACTCTAGAATGCACACCCTCAGACCTATCACCACTTGTTCATCTTCGCTACTTCGAAACACAACTCTTCTAATGATGAAGTGTTCATAACTGAATACTGACCATCAATTCTGAAACATCCTATATGTACAGAACTTAATACGAAGCGTGAGAAAGTCGTTTTCTTTTTGAACCGCAGTAATTGTAAACTTGTTTTGTTTTCGGGCCTGTAATAAATTCTGTTTCTCTAAAAAGAGGGTGAAAATTGTGTGGCTTAGACGTCGCGTCAGTGGCACGCGAGAAAGGCCCTTGCCCTGGCCCTTAACTGCCGAGCAGCAAGGCAGCAAAGGCCACCACATCACATTTCGCCCCCTTTACCGGCCTGTAGCCGCGGGCGGCACGTTAGCTGCAGGCAGGGCGGTGCCGGTAAGAAACGGTATACGGCCTACTGGGGCGCCGCCGCCGTGGAATTACACAGCTCGCTACTGGCCAGCCGCCCCATCTCGCCGGGATTTGTGGCAAAGGCTTCCGCCCCACTTCTCGAAGGCGCCGCCGCCGCCGCCGCCTACATGAGGGAGACCAGACTCGGCTCGTAAGCTTCCGCTCCGTAACGTTGCGGCTCAAATGTGGCATTATCAGCAGTCAAGACCATCGATGTTACCACAAGACGTAAGCCGCGCTTAGAGAAATTGTGTTGTGGCACGACTTATAATTTTTTGAGTTAATCGGCCTCTAACTGGTTCGCGACTACCTCCCACGGATCACGGATTCCCCTCCTTTGCCAACCTCTACACCTCAAAATAGCTTTTGTTCCCAACGTCCCAGTTTTTTGTCGAATATACTCCGATCTCTGTCCTCCCCTGCAGCTTTTTCCCTCTACAGTTCCCTCAAGTTCCGTGGACGTTCTTCTTTGATGTCTCGACACATGTCCTGTAATTCTTCTCCTTCTTCTTAACAAAACAGGATTTTTTCGGGACTCACACCTCGGGCTCCAATGGTGATAGAAGGATAGGGTCAAGTGTTTTAGATAGCCCTTGATCTATGGACCATTTGTGTACCCGTCAGGCCGGCCGGGGTGGCCGAGCGGCTCTAGGCGCTTCAGTCTGGAACCGCGCGACCGCTAAGGTCGCAGGTTCGAATGCTGCCTCGGGCATGCATGAGTGTGATGTCCTTAGGTTAGTTAGGTTTAAGTAGTTCTAAGTTCTGGGGAACTGATGACCTCAGAAGTTAAGTCCCATAGTGCTCAGAGCCATTTGAACCATTTTTTTGTACCCGTCAGAAGGATCGTCTTACCGTAAATATCCTCCAGCGCGGCGTGAAGGTTAGAATATTACACACTTCCTCCAGCTTAGGCAAATAAAGCAAATCGGTTGGTTGTTTTTGCATTAGATGTGCTCTGCTCAACAGGGAGTAGTTCGCCTTCCGTAATGTTCGCACATGCATTGACAATGCGCTGACGCATGTTGTCAGGCGTTGTGGGAGGATCACGATAGCAAACATCCTTCAACTTTTCCCACAGAAAGAAATACGGGGTCTTCAGAATCGGTGAATGTGCGGGCTATGGTATGATGCTTCGACGACCAATCCACCTGTCATGAAATATGCTAATCAATACCGCTTCAACGACACGCGACGCGGACTTCCATCATGTTGGAAGTACATCGTCATTCTCTCATGCAGTGAAACATCTTGTAGTAACATCGGTAGAACATTACGTAGGAAATCAGCATGTAATGTCTCTTGCAGCGGTCTCTCGGCGATATTTTCAGAAATTTTATAAATTACATAACTCAATACATATCTCGAAATATCTCTTCTTATCTTACCGATTCCCGAACTTTAATATACGATGATTATCAATGAAAAGTAGTTTCAAGCCCTATTATTCCTTGGAGCGTCCATTTACTCCATGGAATAGCTTCTCTGCTATCTATGTTTTCTCTTAGGAAAAGAATGAAAGCAATGCTTGCCGATTAGCCGTGAAAGAAGGAGGATGTATATGTATGTACTGTTGAGCTAGTCGCCATCTTGATGAGATTCTGTATGAGAAGGAATTTAATACATGAACTACACTAAAGTAAGTGTGTTCGCGTATTATTTAACTGATATTTATTGACAGTGTCTGTTTACTACGCTGTGTTGCACGGGATCAGTGGGGAACGTCTGATTCACACTGCATGAACCTGCCGTTTTGTATGCTCAAGATCTCCAGTTACTTCAAATAAATGGGCTAACACGGTCTTACCAGCAGGTCTCCGGTCTTCCCCATGTGGTCACCGAAAGTTAATAATTATTACAAATGTTTTCAGGAGATCGACTGACAATTTTCGTCGCACCGAGACTTCGAAATTGCTTCACTGCCTTATGGAATTTAAGTTAAGTTCAATTTAATCAGGATAGAACAGTATTGAACTGTGTGAATGCGATAAGCCTGCTTTGTGCATGAAAATTCCCTTAACATACACATGTTTTTATTATCCTTATCAGTGAAGCCAAATCAGGCCGGTGTGAGAGAGGTTTTCAAATTTTTTATCCCACACAAAAAATATTAAAAGCATACATTGCACCATTTAGACTGCCATCGATAAAACAGGGGCCAATTATCCTCCTTCCCATAATGCCGCACCATACACTAACCCGCTAAGGTCGTTACTGTTCCACTTGTCGCAGCCATTGTGGATTTTCTGTTGCCCAATAGTGCTTATTATGCCGGTTTTACGTTACCCCTGTTGGTGAATGACGCTTCGTCGCCAAACAGAACGCGTGCAAAAAATCTGTCATCGTCCCGTAATTTCTCTTGTGCCCAGTGGCAGAACTGTACACGACATTCAGAGTCGTCGCCATGCAATTCCTGGTGCAGAGAAATATGGTACGTGTGCAGTCGATATTGATGTAGCATTCTGAACACCGATGTTTTTGAGATTCCCGATTCTCACGCAATTTGTCTGCTACTGATGTGCGGATTAGCCGCGACAGCAGCTAAAATACCTACTTGGGCATCATCAGTTGTTGCAGGTCGTGGTTGAAGTTTCACATGTGGCTGAACACTTCCTGTTTCCTTAAATAACGTAACTATCCGGGGAACGGTCCGGACACTTGGATGACGTCGTCCAGGATACCGAGCAGCATACATACCACACGCCCGTTGGGCATTTTGACCACAATAGCCATACATCAACACAACATCGACCTTTTTCGCAATTGGTAAACGGTCCACTTTAATACGGGTAATGTATCACGAAGCAAATATCGTCCGCACTGGCGGAATGTTACGTGATACCACGTACTCATACGTTTGTGACTGTTAAGAGCGCCATCTATTACAAAGTGAAAAAAGTGGTCCAACTAAAACATTCATGTTTCTTTACGTACGACACGAATATGTAATAAAATGGGGTTCCTATTTAAAAAAAACACAGTTGATATCCGCCATCTAGCGGGCCAACCATAGCGCCATCTGGTTTCCCCCATCAAGCTAGACGAGTTCCGTTCTTTGTAGTTTTTTCGTGTGATGTTTGTTTCGTGAGATTATTGGCCCCGTCACAATCAATGGGCAACCCTGTATAGGCTGTTTGTTCTTACGACCACTAAATAGCTCGAAAACGACAACTCGTACGAAAAAAATATTCTAGGTAAAAAGTTAGTATTTATAAAGGAAACATCTGACTATACTACAACGACCACCTCCCATCAATCCGCCATGTGTGGGCGGGGTTATCTTTGTGTTCTGAAATGGGAAATCCTCATTTTATGACATATTCGGACTCTACGCCAAACAACACGTAAGATTTACTACAATCATTGTTTCCCATTCGTGGCAGACGCGCTGTAGTCAACAAACATCAAGTGTACTCGTTTATGCATTTAAGAATCGATGCACTTCATTTACGATGTAAATGTAAACCTTTGTTTCTAACAGTCGATATTTACGTTAGAAATTTACTTTAGTGCTGCAAATATTATTGTACAGCATAAATAATATGGCTAGACATTGATATTTCTGCCAAACAAGCTACTTGAATGGTAACAGTTTTCTATTCCCTATGGGGTTGATTGCCTTGAGTCCTCAGACCATCACAATGCTTAATTTCGGCGGCCGCCCACGAACCCCACCATCATAGTGATTGATTTCGGTGTGTGTTTTCAGCCGTCATAGCTCTCGCGCTGGTCACTCTGCGGCTACCGGCGAGATGCAGATCACAACCGTTGTAATGAGATGAAATGTCCATGAAGTGATACTGACAGACGCATCTGCCTTGGATACTCACCGAAATCGAGCACCCCAGTGGTGAGAGGCAAGGAGACTCAACGAAATCAAGCATTCCGATAGGAACAGAAAACTATTACATCAACTTCGTTGTTTCTGGGTCATGCTAAATGTAGTTTCCGAACACACATTGAAACCGATAACAATATTGTACTGTACAATCAAATTTGCAACACGAAAGTAAATTCTAACATAAAAATCAACCGTAAGAACACAAAAGTTTTTTACTTTTGCATCATATATGTAGAACGACATGCGTAGATTCTTAACTGGAAAAACAGGTACTCTTGGTATTTATCGATTGCTATTCCATCTGCCACGAATGGGAAACAATGGTTTAAGTGAACCGTACGTATTTTTGGCGTAAAATCGGACTATGCAATAAAAATGGTGGGTTACCCCGTTTGAAAATACGAAGTTGACCGCACCCACGAAGGACGGGTGGTTGGCAGGTGGCCGTTTGTAGCACAGACAGATCAGCTTCTCACCCAGAATATTTTTTCGTTTCTTATTTTTCGTACAATGCCTCGTTTTCGAGATATTTAGTTGTCTCAAGTTAAAGCAAACACCCTGTGTAGCTTGAACACTGGGGTCGAAAGACTACATCCCCGATTTATACCCTCTTAACTTGAGCACTTCGTTCTTATTCTTCGATACTTATTCCTTCCTCTTGGTATCTATACCCTATTTCAGCAGTCTTTCTGTATAACTTAGTCCTCTCTTATTGCACAATTTTATATTGCTGAACTTTTTTTTTGGTTGAGAAATACTATGATGTTCATTTCCCTTACGTCTTGCTTCCATTCTCAAGTGCTGCGTCAGAACTGCCTCTCTGGTACCTTTACCTTTTCTAAAGCCGAGTTCATGATAATCTATGGCAGAGGTGTCCAACCATTTGTCATATGACCCTTGCTCAGTGGTTACTTCGTTAGCTCTCAGTGTATTATATGTGACCGTAAACCACTCGTCTTCTTCCAGTGTGGCCCAGATAAGCTAAAAGGTTGGCTACCCCTGATCTAAGAGATACCAAATTTTCTTTTCCACTCCTGTGTACATCATCATCATCGTTTTCCATGCCCAGTTTATCTGGTGTGGTGTACAAGCGCTTGCCATCTCCTTCTGTCATGTATCTTCTGTTCCGGGACAGCTCCCCATTTGTGTCCTTTCTCCTCCACATTTGATCTTACAGTCTCTATTCGGCGTTTTCTAGGTATTCCCTGTGGTCTTCTTCCTACGAGGTTTAAGTCGCAATACCTTTTGGCAGGTCTTTCGCTGTTCATTGACTTTATGTGCCCATAACGCTGAAGCCTGAGTTTTTTTATGACACTGGTAACGGTAATCTCAGTACCAACTACTTTACTATTCACCTCATTCCTGATTTTATCCTTTCTAGTTGTGTGGTTCAAGTTCTAATGAATCGCATTTCTGTTACCTGAATGCTGTTGAGGTATTTGTCTGGTAGGGTACATGTTTGTAATTCAATGTACATTCGTTTCCTTTATAAAACAATATCTTCCGGGAGCCAGAACAAGTTTTTCACCCTGTGGCGGTGTGTGCACTGTACTGAAATTCCCTGGCGGATGAAAACCTGTAAATGCTATTTTGGTTTGGATGACGTCTGAGGATATCGATTAATCCCAACAAGGACGGTGCCTGACATACAAAACGAAGTTTTTAGAAGGGGAATAGGAACTGAAATCAACTTCACCAGTTGAGAGGGCATGTGATGTTACTGCAATGATTGCAATATCGAGTGAAATTTACAAAGAACTTGGGAGTATGAGTCGTCCGGTCCGTATGATGTTACACGCCTGGATGCATGCACTGATTCGATTGGAAAGTGTCTCATCAGGCCCCTGTACCCTCTTCCGAGCGCAAGTTGGCCCACAACTGTTGTACCTGGTCGTTGATATCTTGCGTACTGGCACCGAGACAGCATGGTCTGCATACGTAACTGTCTATTTTATCATTATATGCATCCAAACTTTGCTATCACTTTCACTGTTATCACCTGAATCGTTTCTAATTATGAAATATGTCGCGAAACTCCTTCTTCTACTCAGCAGATACGCTGCCCATGTACGTTGACAGAAATGGAAAGTGTTACACCATGAAGTGCCAGCTTCATATTTACAGATTTTCCTGGAAATATTTAACATATAATCAGTATTAAATGACTACACTCTTATTCCATTCGAAAATGATATTCATCAGTCAACATCGGCATGAGATTTAACTAGCACAACCTGGTATAACCTCTCGAATTTCGCGTGGTATGGCAGCTAACAGCGCCCAAATGTCATCTGGAGGAAATTCTTGCCATGCCTAAAACACATTCTTGCCAAACCATGGAACATGTTAGCTACAGGCTGGTATGAAAGTATACGTCTTTCCATCGCATCTCAGACATGCTGTATGGGTGACATATATAGACCACTCAAGGACAAGTTCACTGCCGACAGCGTTTGTCGTGTGAAATGTAATATTGGTTCCTACATATCCTGCTGGAATATGTCATTTGGAACACTGGCTGCGAATGAAATGACAACAGAGTTTTCCATCCTTGCTACATATTGGCGAGCATTCGGCCTCCAACCACCGTGAACTGAATCAGTCCTGTAGTCATATGCAATAGCTCCCCACTCCATAATTCTAGGAGTTGACTAAGTATGGCTCTCGAGAAACAATGCATCCTTTGACCTTTCCCCACTGATGTCACACATGTTCCCAGGCGACTGTGGCTCCACGCCATGCAAGGCTCTTTTGTCTGTAGCATGGTATCAGTGGCAAAGGACAGATACTAATTCGACTTTGAAAGGTGGCTACACTGAGTCAAAGCGCCAGAGATTGCGCCAAAGATTATTATTCCGCCGTCTCCACTGGTGCAGTGGTAGTTCAAGGTTGTCGAGGGCAGTTGTTGTTCTGTTGGGCGAGAGAGTAGATGCTGTTCGGTTGGTGTAATGTATAGATGGAAGATGTTGCAATTATCACAGTGTATTTTTCGTCAATATATGTATTGAGGTAAAAAAAAAGTATTACAGATTTCTTTAATGACAATGCCTCTTGGTCACAGGTACAGTCAACAAAGCATCTGGCTCGTGTTCATGTATTAGACCTGTAATTCTAGTTTCTATGTGCAGTTATAGTATTTCTGGTTTTTCATTTAGTTCATTGTAAATGGTGTTTAAAATATCTTGTCGTATTGAGGAAGAACCGAGCCAGATACATGTACGTTGAGTCACACTACCACACATAGAACAGTTACACTTGTGCTTTGTTGTTTCGTAGCTTTTATAGTTGCAGGGTACTTAATTAATCAATTGTGTTAATGGAAATTTCTTGTGATTGTTTATTTTTATTTTATGCAGTCAGATTGCGTACTAACACTAGTCAGGGCCAACCGGTTACGAGACTTCGCAACCGTACACACAGCTACTAAATTATTGCATTTGTCCTTTCTTTTTAATTAAGCTCCCATGCAACTTCTCAGCCCAGCTTCCACTAACTTGTTTCCTACGGTTAGTGGTCACTCTCTGCACTATGCCTGGATTTCAGCTGCTGTAATTGATGTACTCGTCATAGCCAGTTGAACAACACTACGATGTCCTTCTGGAAGGATCTTGGCCCACCGTTGTCCCGACCCATCTCGTCACCATTTGTTCTAAAGCCATGGCACTGCAGCCAACAGTTTGTGTGATTTGTCGCCACGATGCTCCATAGTCCTTCATACTAATTATTCCCTTTTTCTCAAAGTCCGAAAGGTGTCTATAAGCAGCACATGCACACCATCTGTGTTCTGAACTCCACCTGGAAAGCTCCAGCAACGTTAGACATAGCGAGTCATTTATTCTCGCTGTTCTCCATCTTCAACGCTATTTTCCACACCTTTGTTCTCTTTTACCTACATATTTACTTCTCAAAAAAATGGTTCAAATGGCTCTGAGCACTATGGGACTCAACTGCTGTGGTCATAAGTCCCCTAGAACTTAGAACTACTTAAACATAACTAACCTAAGGACATCACACACATCCATGCCCGAGGCAGGATTCGAACCTGCGACCGTAGCGGTAGCGCGGTTGTAGACTGTAGCGCCTTTAACCGCTCGGCCACTCCGGCCGGCTATTTACTTCTCAACATAGTCATCCTGGCGACGAACACATTTCTGCCAAAGACAGACCAGTTCGTTGATAACGTCACTGTAGAATGTTTTCGTTGTTGGAGCCAGAACCGCACCTCTGCTTGCACTGCTTCGTCACTATCAAAGTGAAGTTCTTGAAATTGTTCTTCAAATTTTGGAAGTCGACGAAAATCGGATGGTGCCAATTCGGAACTGTATGGAGAATGACTGATGGCAGCGAACCCAAGGCGTCGGATTGTTGCAGACGCCACGGCGCTCTTGTGTGCTACGGCATTGTCGCGATGTCGGAGAGGGCGCTGCGTATGCTGCCGAACTCTTCGATTTCGAAACACGATTACAGCACGCTATTGTCCGCTCGGATAGCTAAGTGGCGGTCCCGTTTCAGGCGTGCTGGCGAGTGGCCACTGTTGACTGCTGCGCTGCACTTCCGTGTTCACATCGCTCTACTTGTGCTTCGCCGAGTGCTGTCCGTCCGTTAATTTCCGTGTTCGTTCCTGTTCCTTGTGATCTGATCGCTCTTTCTAGGCTTGCTGCTGCTAATTGGAATTTCGGTTGTTTACCCGAAATTGCGTCGCTGGATTAACCGTCATGGCTACAGAACTCAGGAAGAATACTCCGGTATTTGCTTTTGACAAGGAATCTCGTCCTGTTCAGCCGAAATCCCTGGAAACAGATGACTGGAGTACACAGGTAGTTGGTCTCAGCTCTGAAACCGTCCATACCTGGCAACTGGATCAGGAAAAATAATGTGTTTTTGTCAAGTTAATCAGTGCTGCGACTGTTGATAAAGTGTTACGAAAGTGGGGCTCTGAAGTAGATTTTGTGCATAGAAAAAGTTATAAAAGTAAGGTTTCCATCTATAGAGCGGACATTCATTAGAAAACCGTTCGTCTCTTGAGTCTTCGCATTGAAATTGAAAATGATAACATTAAGGAAGCTCTTTCAAACTACGGGGACGTTGAATCAATTTCAAATGAAAGATGGTCTCCTCGCTTTAAACTGCAGTGTTTCAACGGGGTCTGCTGTGTAGAGATGGACGTTAAGACGAATATTCCGTCTCACATAACTGTTCGTGGGTATAAGGCACAAAATTTTTTTATACAGGTCAGGAAGCTACATGTCATATATGTAACTAAACCGGCCACTTCAGACAGGAATGTCTGAGCCGAACTGTTGTTCTTCAAAGTAATTTGATACAGCGTCAGAAGCTTACTGTTGTGTACATAGTTCCGCGTAGTCAGCGCGTACACAACTTTCCCACTAGAGCGCGCCCCGCTAAGCACAACAGCGCAGGCGCAGCGCTCGTCCGTCTCCGCACTGCGAGACGGACCAAATACTGCTTCCGCCGATCCGCGTATTAATATGTAACGCAGCCAGTGAGATTGCTGCTAACGTAGAACCTTTTCTCCTCCCGGATCACACTCGCGCAGTGATACATGAACGTGCGAGGTATTATAACGAGTCTACAGACCTCCGATTAGTCAGTCTGCATTTGTCTGCACCAGTCTGTACCAGTCTGCATTAGTCTGTACCAGTCTATAGTCAAGTTTCAGTCTGCACCTAATAAGATTATCATATTCCTGTACATAGCCATGAAGATAAATGTATAAACACTTTGTCAAGTATCAGAGATATGTGAGAATAACATTAACGTAACAAGACCAAAGGAACTTCAGATTGCCAATTGTAAATAGCATCCAGAATCAAGTTAAGTAAGGTTTATACTTTTTATTATTTTAATAAATGTGTGTGAAAATTAATCAAGTTCTGTTTAAGTTGGTCACCGTCAATCTGCTACGCTAAGCGTGCAAGTGGCATTTCTATCGTCTGACCTAACGGCAGAAGATAAACATGCCACGATAAGACCACGAGACATATTGCTGACACTCGCCTACTTCGCTAGAGCGACAAGTCAAATGATCTGATGGTGTGTATACCGAAGGTCTTACAGTACGCACGCCACACTTACCTTAAATGATCTGTTACCATAGAATAGCCCGGATCAACTGGTTGAGGATGTTAACGCAGCGGGCCAAGCTGATGTCTCCTTTCACGATAACCGTCAAAAATATGGTTCAAATGGCTCTGAGCACTATGTGACTTTACTTCTGAGGTCATCAGTCGCCTAGAACTTAGAACTAATTAACCCCAACTAACCTAAGGACACTACACACATCCATTCCCGAGGCAGGATTCGAACCTGCGACCGGAGCGGTCGCTCGGCTCCAGACTGTAGCGCCTAGAACCGCACGGCCACTCAAGCGAGCGATAACCGCCAATTTCCCCCGTTAACAACAAAGGAAAACTCTGTTACCACTACTCGTGAAACTGAAATGCAACCGAAAAAACGACCACTGGAGACAAGTGATAGTTGTTCAGAGGACGCGCTGTCCTGCCCAACTCCATCACTTCGCAAGAAAAACAGTGCGATGAGGAGGCAGAGGAACTGGAAAGCAAAATGCGAATGGAAACTTATGAACACAAAGATAATACACATACAGTACCAGAAAATGAAGGGGGTGTAATCAGTATTAATTTGCAAGAAACAACAGGTGCAGTAGCCGATTGCAAAGATCAGCAGCTAACTGTTAATAAACAAATTCAGAGAGAGGTTGCAAAACTGCAGTCTCCATTTGTTTCCCTCCATCAGGTAGTAAGGAATATTAATAAACAACGAGGAAGTGGTGGCCAAACTGAAATCACGGTCAACACCTCGGGGCAGGCGCCGGCACCCGAAATTGCGAAAGCGTCTGCTGCTGCTCCAGATAAGCCGCGAAGTAAAATACCGACGCAACCAAATAAGAATGTAGCTCGTAACCAAGGGAAGGGAAAATCCGGTAAGGGCGACCCAAGCCCAAAGAATGTTCGGTCCGAAGCGGTCCTATACGAATCACTGGAGGAAAATTCAGAAAGTTTACCTGGAAATCAGTCTGCTTGCGGTACAAGAGAACACATCAGAAGTAGAAGAAAACGGGACAGTATCTATAAACTATTTGAAGTGTTATTCCATGTTCAGCCTTCCGAGAAAACTGTTATAGCTTAAATGAACCCTGAACCACAGGAAATTAAATTAGTTCGTTGAAACAACTACATAGTGACAGTGTAATGACGCAATCTTATTCTGTCACCACCATAAACGTAAATAAAATTACGTCCGGTTTTAAATCATCGGCCCTTAAGGATTGTTTGTATGAATCTGCGACTATTTCCGTGTTACAAAAGAGGTTCTAAGTTGGGATTTAGTAATTCCCGGTTTTGTCAGCTACATAAAGTGTCTCCAGAAACAAGTGTTGGAACAGCTGCTTTGGTGAGAGAAGGGATTACAGTAAACGAGGTGGAACGACTGGAATCCGGAAGGGGAATAGGACTAAATTTCTATGATGTGACTATCATCAACTTGTATGCCCCTTCGGGAAGTTCTCACCGAACTGACAGGACACGTTTCTTCGAAGATGATCTGATATACTTGTTACGAAAAACTCCAAGACAGTTATTACTTGGACGTGATTTTAATTATGTTTTAAATCGAATAGTTCGGTTACCTAATTTTAATTTCTCAAGTGAACTAAAGTAACTAGTTACTGGTTTAGAATTAAAATATACATGGGAAATCAAATACCGTTCCATTGTTGAGTTCGCCTATGTCACTGCAACATCACGTAGCAAGATTGATAGATTATATATTTCTAAAAATCTTGAAACTTCCGTAACAAAAGTAAAAAGCATTCCTACGTACTTTTCAGACCATTCAAGTGTCTTAGCTTGCATAAATCTAACAACACATACAGTTCGCCGATTCAAGAAACAGTGGAATTTGAACACTTCTTTATTACTAAATCATGATTTAGTAGATCTGGTTAAAGAAACATGGGCAATATGCCTGCGTGCTCGTAGTAGATATGCCACTGCTATCGACTGGTGGGTTAAAATGGCGAAGCCAAAGTTGAGTAAGGTTCTTATTCAGTACAGTGCCCAGAACGCAAGAGAAATGAAATGCACTATAGAATATTACTATTCAGTTTTGAGAGATCTATATGATCAAGTCTCAGCAGGTACCTTACTTCGGATAGCAGACATCAAAAAAGTCAAAGCCAAGTTACTTAACATCAAGGGAAGTCAAACGGAAGAGTTGAAAATAAAATCTAAGGCAAATTCGGCAACAGAAGATGCAGCTACTTTCCTGTATCATTTAGGGAAGCATACGAAAAACGGGAGAAGTACTTTTGTAGTTCGAATTCGAACAAAACACGATACGATTGTTTAAACCCAGCAGGGTATCATGGACGAGATTTATCGCTATCATTGCGAGCTATGTTCTGTACATCATAGTAGTGATGCTTCCTTGGAAGAAATTCTTGACATCCTATCCCCACAGCTGACGGAAGATAACAACGAAAATTTTCTAGAGGTTGTCAGTGAAGAGGACGTGTGTGAGACTCTGTGCGCCTGACCACCAAAAAAATCCCCAGGACCGGATTGTCTGCCAGCAGAGTTTTACATCCGTTACTGGCCAATAGTAGATGCGAAAATCAAAGACATTGTAAATGAGGTTATTCAGGGTAAAATGATTCCGGCTTACTTTAAGGAGAGTAAAATTGTTGTGGTGCCAAAATATAATGGAAACAAAGATTTAAATAATTTTCGTCCAGTTTCACTGCTGAATTCTGATTATAAGTTAATAGTTAGAACAGTAAACAAGAGAATTTCATGCCTTACAGATAAAATTATTAGTCGACATCAGAACAGCGCGCAGGGCAGAACTATTTTTCAAAATGTAGCAGAATTCAGGGATATCATTTCAATAACTTCTGTAACAGACATGAAGTGTGCTTCATTTTTTTATATTTTTATAAAGCTTTCGATGTAGTAAATCATAAATATCTTCTAAAGACATTGAAGAAAATTGGTTTCAACGATAAGGTCATACAGTTAATTAAGAACATAGCAACTGGAATAAATGTTAAAATAGCGGTGAACTGTCAACAATCCAGGCAGATGCAAATACAAGGAGGTGTTCCTCAAGGAAGTCCTTCACCATTTCGCTGGAACCTTTGCTCCGACATGTCCATGCTAGATTAAAAGGCTTAACATTATCAGGAAATAAAACTGTTATAAGAGCCTATGCTGACGATATAGGGGTCATTATAAGGAATAATGACGAGGTAACCACGCTAGCAACGTGGTTGATTCGTACTGTAGAGCATCTGGCGCCAATGCAAACAAAAAAGTAAGATATTAAATCTCAGAGGTTTTGATAATATCAACGTCGAGTGGGCGAAATTAGTCCGACAACATAAAACACTTGGGATAACCCTGACAGCATGCCCCATGAAAATGACGGTTTTAAATTGGAAAGTTGCAGCAGATAAAGTGCAAGGAGCCATTACAGAGAATTTAACTCGATATATGAACCAAGTTCAAAGACAAAAATTATATCAACTCATGCATCCTTGCTAAAGCTTATTATACTGCCCAGCTGTTTCCAATATCGAGAATGATAGCGAGGAGAATAATATCCAAAATTACCAACTTTTTGTGGAGAGGTGAAGTGTTCAGAATACCTGTTAAAGTAGTCACCTTAGATCCTAAAAATGGTGGACTAGGACTAACTGATATAACGGATAAAGCCTCTGCACTTTTTATCAAAAGGCAAGTTAATTTAATAAGAGACTTGCGAGAAAGCATAACCGGCCATCTTTTCGAGATCATTAAACCTCGAAGCTTGACGTGCAGAGTATCAACAGTCGTTTACAGCATGTGAGGATTATCTACGCTGATTTTAGTTATGTAAGTGTCGAACTCAGGCAGTCACGACACTTAACATCAAGAGCAATAATGCGGGAACGAAAGAAAAGCGAAGGAAGGTATAAAATAGAACGACAGTTTCCAAACATTGAGTGGACTAAGATTTGGAAAAAAAACATTAGTTCTAATGTGCTCAAGCCTAACATAAAAACGTCATGGTACAAGACAGTTGCCGGCCGGGGTGGCGAGCGGTTCTAGGCGCTACAGTCTGGAACCGCGGGACCGCTACGGTCGCAGGTTCGAATCCTGCCTCGGGTATGGATGTGTGTGATGTCCTTAGGTTAGTTAGGTTTAAGTAGTTCTAAGTTCTAGAGGACTGATGACCTTAGAAGTTAAGTCCCATAGCGCTCAAAGCCATTTTGAACAAGACAGTTAACAACATAGTTAGCAGCAATGAAAGACTGTACGCAATCGGACTCTGTGAAACAAATTTTTGTCAACAATTCCATCTAGTCGACATAATAATTCATAGATATACTTGCAGTGGTCACATGAATAGTTGGAAGTGGATTACAAGGACTTCCCCTGAGTATATATCGCTGTCATTGATACACAGGCCTGAAGCACGCTATTTCCCAGAGGCAAAAAATAACGCTGTGTACTGGTTGCTGGAAATTTGGGTAATTACGTCCTTAACAAATCTGGATAGAGTTCAAGATACACATGCTGTGTGAAATCCACAAAATTAGAAGGTATTCGAATCACAATAAAAAGTTCGGTAATATGTTAAAAATTATATTTGAAAAAAATGAGCATTGGTTAATAATAAAAAGAAGACTGTGTTGACAGTGCTGTAGTTACCTTAAGGATATTATTTAAAATTTTACTGTATTTTTGGTGTGTGCTTTTTCTACTTCAGAGAGTAGGTTTTGAAATTTTATAAGCTAATGTACGGAACTTATGTGACAGTCAGATTATGTGTCTAATAGTGTCAAAACACAAAATATTAAAGCAGCATTATTGGTTCATATTTAAAAAAAGTGTTCAGCGCGACGGACTGTAATGCCAAGGGCCGCGGTTTCAGTTCCCGGTTGGGTCGGAGATTTTTTTTTCCGCTCAGGGACTGTGTGTTCCGTTGTCATCATCATCACCTCATTCCCTCCGACACGGAAGTTGCCGAGGTGGTGTCAACTCAGAAAACTTGCATCAGGCGACTGGTCTGCCGGACGGGAGACCCTAGCCATATGACATTTCATTTCAGCAAGCTGTTTCTCATGCTTTGACATAGTTTTATTACACAACGCCATGCTACGCGCTACAATTTGAAGCCCTCTAGCGGCAGAGGCCTGAGAATGTTTGGGCATACAGCATAAAAACGTAGAATGTTAACAAATTGTGCTTTATTTAAAAGTATTTTAAGTGTTTTCACTTTAAAAATTCGGAGAAATTACTTTCCAGCACACCCTCGTAATCTGGAAATCTGGTGATGAGAGGACGGAGGGTATGCAGTGGATTTTCGGTAACAGAAGTGTTGTGAAGGGAATTCGAAGAGCGAGCTGAATGAAAAAGAAAACATTTAGAAACTTTTGAAGCTGAGCTCGCACTAAGAACGCGGCCGCGGCTCAGAAATGCCTCCTCATAGTGAATGGATCGGAGACTTCTTAACGTATAGAGCTCAGTATGTTCTCAGGGCCCAGTGTAGATCAGATACAGGGGTGTCGTCACGAGTCCCCCGTGGAAGTTATTTCTATATACATGAATGAGCTGACGCACCCAGTGGGTAGCAAACTGCGGCTGTTTGCTGATAATACTGTGATGTACGGGGAGGTGTTGTTTTGAGTGAGTGTAGCAGGATGGAAGATGACTTCGAAAAAATTCCTAGTTAGTGTGGCAACTAGCTCTAAATGTAGAAAACGTGAAAATGTCGTCTTGGGCGACTCTCTCTGTCATTCCAGGGGATAGCCGCCTCAGTCGATCGTTGCCTTCCGACTGGCACACGCCAAGTATTCTCGCTCGTATCTATTTGGTACACAGCATCAGACTGCAGTACTGATGCATTTCTTCGCAATGACGAATACGTGATTATACGCCATGGCATTAAATTTTTGTTAAAAGAAGAAAATGAGGAACCGAAAGAATTATAAAAACTATGTCTGAGAAGGAGGGGGCTTAGACACAAGTACTTCCCAAGGAAAGGTGCAAATGAAGACAAGAAAAGTTTATTTTTAGGTAATATTGCCGTGACTGGCACACAATTTTCACTTGACTTTATGGTTGGTGTAGAGATAAGTGGTATTGTCTGTTACGTTTTGTTTCTTACCCAATTTTTTTTTGTTCTATGAGACTTCATTTTGGCAGAATGTGCTCGTTGTGCTTCGGTTGATCCATAGTTTATATGGATATTCCACTGTCGATACTCTAGTGTGCCGGCAGGAGTGGCCGAGCGGTTCTAGGCGCTACAGTCTGGAACCGCGAGACCACTACGGTCGCGTGTTCGAATCCGGCCTCGGACATGGATGTGTGTGATGTCCTTAGGTTAGCTAGGTTTAAGTAGTTCTAAGTTCTAGGGAACTGATGACCTCAGAAGTTAAGTCCCATAGTGCTCAGAGGAATTTGAACCATTTGATAGTCTAGTGAGAAACTAGTGACTTTGACAGGGCCAACTTAAGATCTAAGCGGCTCAAACCACCACTTGTGGATGCCAAGCTGAGAGCGGTGCCAGATGTGCCCAAGTATCGAAAACGGTCATGGGAGGAATTATATGGTAATTGAAGCAAAAAGGATACAATAAAGATGACTCTACAAATGAGCCAACTGAGAAATAAATGCGGATGTGTGAATACGAGCCGTCGCTGACTTCACTATGAAGTATTTCCCCTGTTAATATAAATGTATTCTAAATGTGAGCTTAGAGATTGTTTCGCCTTGTAACTGGGTTCAAATTTCACGCAAAGGTTTCCGTAACAAGAAATACAATAGGGCTTCAGCACGTTACATGTTCTTATTTACAGTAGAATCTTACCTGTAAAGGCCGGCATTGTATGAGTCGTTCTGGAAAAGGGATGTATTCCTGCACATGTCTCTGCAGTGAGATACGAAACCTTCCAAACGCCCTCGGATCATCTAATAAATTTCGACTAGGCAGTACAGGTCTCTGCCACAGTTCCTGAACTATAATAATGCGATTGCTGTACACTTCACTTTTGAGATGACTCCAGACAAAACATCCAGCGGGCTGAGGTCAGGTGACCTCGGGGCTTCAGTTACAGTCCCTCCTCTCTTTGTCCATCTTGTATCGTACCTGTGTGCCCCACCAATCTTGAACCACATTCCTCACTGTTGCGTGACGCATGGTACAATGTGGATGGCAGATGGGGTTGTAATCGAAAAGTTTTCGTTTCAAATGCATTTGTACTTCGTATTTAACACTTACGGTGCTGGTCTTTTACGTATGTGCTATTACCTGCGTAAGGGCTGATGTATGTGGTTACATAGAAGCTATAAATCGTCTATATAAATATGTAGTTGCAGTTTCAATTTTTTAAGTTTATTGGATTTTTTCTTTAAACGTACTTATTTTTGCAATGGTATTGTTAAATATAGATGCACAAATAAAACTTCAGTTTAATAGTAATTAATACAGAAAAAAATTAAAAGGAGTTGTGGTACTCAAATACATATCCCGTTATTCAAGTGATCTTTCTGTTTGAACTTTACAACCGACTTAAGTCTAAAGAAACACACAGAAGACCAAAGCAAAATTTAGCGTTTATATGGAGTACATTGCGATACAAATTGAATCATGGAGAGATATTACACTCACTTGAATCATATGCTTGGACTTACTGCTTGATTTGTCTGCAGGAAGAACCATCATCACAACACTATATGCGAAAATACTACGATCAAAGTGTAATCTGAATGGTCATCAAATATTTTCTTTTCATCATCTGCAGACTCCTCAAGGATTTTGCATATCATTTGCTCCAGACATGTCTTCTCTTCACTGCACATTTGGAACACAAAACCAACACAAAGTCACACAAAAGGCACGAAATAGAGAGAACTAAAGCCAACGAAGCAGGAGACGATAACAAATGTTTCGAAAACGACGAATTTTTGCAGTGGTACAGCTAATGCTATCATGCAGAAACTACGAAGCTTGCTGACCTGACAGACATTTGCAGAAGCCTTAAATATATACCATTCTTTTTTTTTATCATCAGCCTTCTGACTGGTTTATACACCTGACACTGCGGAAAGCCATCATAATTGGCGTAATGTAATATTACGTCCGCCACACATTCCCATCTCCTGCAAGTGCCGTAATATTACGAAAGCCGCACGCTAACTTAGTGGCGGTCTGTAACCACACATTCGAAATAGTCTCTCAAGCGGCTTTTGTGCAAGCCAGTTGGAATGTTTTAGCTTCTATTATCATATCCTTTCACACGTGTCAGTTATCCCTCATAACTGTGACCCATCCAGTATACGTTATAGCAAACTTTTTATTATAACGTCCATAGTTAAATAAAAGATAAATTTCATATCACTCAGATTGTAACGTTTTGTTTGCTCTTCTAATGTTTGTACTTAAATTTCTAATATATTACTTTCGTTTAAAACATACTCCTGTGCACTAATCTCAATACAGATCGATACAGAACTTTCTAGAAAAAGAATGTTCTGAGTCTAATAGGAAATGTCATCCAGATAAATGTCCACTGTCACCCAACATGCACCGAACAATGTTTTGTTGTAGCACAGAATATTAATTCTTGCCTGCGGGGCGAAGATCTGCTCCTCTCTGCAATAGAGGTTGTAATGGATCAGTTTCCAGTATGTTGACCAGAAATTTAAATCACGCAGCTCGTGCAACCACCACTATGCAAATGCTCTTTAAAACATTTCACGCCCAGTGCAGTTTTTGTGAATATAGTTCAAATCGCGTGGCTGTGTAATGTGTGCAAGTATGGTTGGAACGCTTTCACTTAACGCCTGTTTTGTTTAACCTTTAAATCTAAAATGGGTGGAAGGGCTGACCCGATAAAGTGAACATTTGAATTCGAGTGGGTTTGAAAGGGTACAGTGCCGCCCGACATTGAAAATAGGTACAACATACTTCATTATTTTTGTCAGAACAACACATTTTTTTGTAAAATAACTCAATTTCAATTAATACAGCGAAGCCGGATACCAGTGTGGGAAAGAATGACAATTTATTTATTTAATTGATCACATGTGCACTCCTTCAAAATAAATCCCTACATCCAGTTTGGTGAGATCTGTGAAATGAATGAATGTATGGTCATCTGCTAACCGCAGATAGTGAGTGTGAATATATGATCATCTTTGAGACGATCCTTTGGCCACCTTTGGTGGGACCAAAGAGATGAAATTTACCTGAGCTTTCAGCGCCTGAAATGTGGCTGACCAATACGGTAGCAAGGTGCTCCCCCACTTCGACAGAGGTGCGAGAGGACCTGAAGAACGGCCATGTTTCAGGACTCTGCCGCTGGATCTTGTGCTGTTAAGACCTGTCTTAGTTGTGCTCCGTAAAGACAAAAGAGTGGAGACATGGTATGCATGTGGAATATTTAAGAGTAGTTTGAAATAATAATTTCTCTATTTCAGGAACTTTTGTGGGGAGAATTAAATGTCACGCAGGTAATATTAATGGGATCGTAGTAATCTTCGGAAGTGACCAACGGTCACAATGAAACCACGTGTAGCAATAAGTTGAAATACTTCAATGTGCTTAAGTTAAGCTGAATTACTAGCGTGTGTACTATAAGTTGAAATATTTAAGAAATAGCGTGTGCAGGACTTGAAATTAGAGGCGAGTACTTCCACGTGGTGAGTACTGTGTGAGTCTCAATCTGTGTATGAGACAAAAGATAAAGAGAAGTACTCGTCCATGGTATCAGTTGAGGACTCGTGTGTGTGATGAATATGTTCTTGATATTACTTTGCGTGATGTGTTTCCGTGTGACGCTTGATTCAAACTATAATACTCTGAGAGAGAAGCAAGGTGAGTCAGCCGTCTATCCAGCAACGCCACTTGGCTTGCATTGCACAGGAAGACGTGCGTATATCTCCAGAGTTCATAGTAGGAAAGTAGAATTACGAAGTGGGGCAGTGTCATGTGAAACTGCGATAAATATTAATTGAAGTGGGAAAGCTGAAAGTGATAATGTTGTGACTATTCCCTGTGTTGTGTTTCACGTTGTAGTGTGGTGTATGTCATGTAATTTAAGTATGTGTGGTTTGCATGGGAGAGTAGCAAGGTAGTTTCAGAGGTAAGTGGGTTATGCGTATTCCTTTTGTACCGCTCGGTCTGGAGGAAAGTTTCGAGATGATGATTGTGAGAGTCGAAGTGTGAGATATAATAAAAGATCCACCATCCTATCCAGAAAGTGCACTGTAACGTTAAATAATTACGAGACCATAAGATAGAGAATCACCAATGTAAAGCCATGCCCACTGGGCGGAATTTCTCATGTGTTATTGTTGTAGGTTATAGAATTTGTGTGTTTAGGTTATAGAATTTATCGGAATAAATAAGATAGTGAAAAGAAAAAGATTGGTGGCCTTTTCCTTCGAATTGTATGTTGTCATGATATACAGAATTTATAATGTGTGCGCCACTCATATTCAGTGCGATGGCCAGGTGTTGATAAAAGCCGTTAAATAAAAAAAAGAAAATGTGGTATTGCCAGTGCGTAGTGAACAATCAGAGTTCTGTAAATTACTGATAGTCAGATGTGCGTTTCCGTTGCGTATTATTCATATAGGAGGATAATTTGTAACTTAATTGTAAGTATGAGAGTTCATGTTACTCGATAAATAAGAATGAATCCACTCGCTTGGCAGACCACTCATCTTGCAGGCCTGACAGCTTGATGCCACAGTATGAGCAAGGCATGTGGGTGCCTCTCAGGTTTATTAACTACTCAAAACAATATCACATAAATCTTGACAGGTGCCAGTCGGGCAAGATTATTTAAGGGACATTCATTACGTAAAATCATAAGCAAGTTAATCAATCATCTCCCATAAACATTGAGAACCACCACTCAGGCAAAATATTTAAGAAACTCTAATTACATAAAATCATAAGCAAGTTAATAAATCATCTCCCATAAACACTGAGAACTACCACTCAGGCAAAATATTTAAGAAACTCTCATTACATAAAATCATAAACAAGTTAATATATCATCTCCCATAAACATTGAGAACTACCACTCAGGCAAAATATTTAAGAAACTCTCATTACATAAAATCATAAACAAGTTAATAAGCATTAGCTTTCGATCTGCCACCAAAGTTGACAGAAGTCGCTAAGGCTGAATTTAACCATGACTTTAACAAAACAACTCTAGTTAAGACAAATTATTTAAGATCCTTTCAATACCAAACTTTAATATTACATGTAAAAGAACAGTTGGGACACAGCCTCAACTTTAACACGAATACTTAAAACATATTTATTAAACATAACTTGGGCAATCTTGCAGAGCGAACCACGAAATTATTCAAATGCCCATTTACTTGTAAGATGGACTTTTTGGGCATAGAAAGTTACAACTTTGTACAGTCATAAATGTGTAACAACAGAAGCAAGGCCCAAGCTTGTAAGGTCGACGTTTAACCACGAACAGTGGAACCGACTGTGGGAAGTAGTACTTAACTTCGAACCAAGCCGTTGCTCCGTTTGCAACACCACGTCGAGTAGGCCACAAAAACGTGAACCAAGCAAACGCTACCGAAGAGGAACACACAAGCTCAGCCGAAGTCCACCGCCCGTAAGCCGAAATTGTAACGAAATGGAAGCCCAGTGTTTCGGTTGCCCACTGCCTCAGTTCACTGAAACACAGACCACGCCCGACAACAGGAGGCAGAAAAACTTCTCTTAACTTTAACATTTAAGATTGACCAGTAAATTAACTCTATAAAATTAAGGCTAAACAACAATTAATTTCACTCGCAAGTCCTTTTAAAGTGTAACAGTACTTGATAAACAAATACTAAGAGTGGGAAATGAACTGGCTCACGAGAACCGACACTCACGAGAACTTAATGACACACATATGCAAATCAATATTATGAGGTAGCAGAGCACACGCTTAGCCTAAAATGAAATCGAAGAAACATAACATCACACGTCTTGCTGTAACTGGGTGTCTTGATGCTAGGGTGATTTTGCGAAGATGTCAGACTATCACTTCGCAAGACCATAACAGCGTGTCCCTCCAAGGAAGCGGGCACATCCACAGCTCACGAGGTTGCCGGAGAATGCACAGCGCCCGCCGACTGCCGACTCGCCCAGCGCCGCGTTCCGTTCTCAAAGCGTTGTCTCCCCCCCCCCCCCCCCCCCTACTCAAGGTCGGCACTCCCTTATATCTCGTGCCGGCCCAAGCAGGACCCCTTTGGTTGTCATCCGAACAGCACGACGGCACGTAGACGATATTTTACTCCCCATTTCGCTGCCCTTCATGGTAAATCATCCTGGGGTTACATTTGAGCAAGATAATGCACTCTCACACACGGCGAGAATCTCTACTTCTTGCCTTAGTGCCTGCCAAACCCTAACTTACCCAAACAGGAGGTCACTTCGCAGTTGACACCGTTTGGAGCACTGTACGCAGGGTCTCGAACCAGCTCGGGAGTTCGACGGTCTAATGTGCCAACTGGACAAAATTTGGTACGATATCCCACACGAGGACACCCAACAACTCTATCAATCAATGCCAAGCCGAATGACTGCTTGAATAAGGGCCAGAGGTAGACCAATGCGTCATTTACTTGCTCAATTTGTGTAGCTCCTTCTCTTAAACAAATCATCAATTTTTTTCTGAAATTGTACTCATTTGTTTCTCTACATGTTCATCACATCTACCGATTTTCGCCCTAATCAGATAATAGCTTCTTGGCACGTCGTTATTTTGTGTTATAATGTATTTATGACGTTAGTAAGATGAGTAAATGGTTCTGAGCACTATGGGACTTAATTTTTAAGGTCATCAGTCCCCTAGAACGTAGAACTACTTAAACCTAACCAACCTAAGGATATGACACACATCCATGCCCGAGGCAGGATTCGAACCCGCGACCGTAGTGGTCGCGCGGTTCCACACTGTAGCTTCCAGAACCGCTCGGCCGCCCCAGCCGGCCAATGAGTAAATGCCGAAGGATGGCAACTAATGTCTGATACGAGGAATTGCGGATGTGAGTATGCAGTATGATATGTCAGTTGCGTCGGAAAATGTTCTCGAACCCGCTGTGGACTGTAAGTATTTATTTTTGTCGAATTATTGCTGTGGTGACGTTGTCTGTTACGATCGTTTGCTCTAGGTTGCTGGATATATGATACATTTGTGTGTGGGCTTCAGCTGTCGAAATTCACCTCCCATACTGCGCTGTGGCCTTTCGTATCGGAGTCACCTCCACTACCGCCGTTCCCTCCCCTACCCTGCCTTCGGAGCTACGGCCCGAGTTATTTTGTGTGCACTGTACCTACTGGGATAAGAGGCAGATAAAAGCGCGGTGAACGAAAGAGTGGAATGAAAAGTAATAACGGGAGAAGCAGCGGCAGTCTACTGTGAGGAAAGCGGCGGGAAGGCACTCGCGCACAGTCGACTCGGTTTTTCAATCGCACCGGGGCCGGACCGGCGAGCGGCGAGCGGCGAGTGCTGAGCGGTAGGCGGCGGCGGCGGCGCTGCAGGTCGCCCGTCTACGTCACATCGCGGCGCCAGGCAAAGTGATTGTAATTGTTTGCGAGTCGACTGCGCTGATCGATGCCGGCACGACGCCGCGGGCCGACGCTGCTGAAATATTGAAGGGACTTAGCCGGGATAAATTACACAGCTCGGCCGAATGAATCATGGCCAGGGATTACGGGGCGCGCCTCCCGCCGGCGTCCCGGCGAATTAGTCGCGATGACACGGGGCGGGCGGCGGAGGTAATGGACGCGGCCTTGACACGGCTCTGGTCGACGAACACTTGCCTGCCTGCCTGCCTGCCTACCTACCGCCCTCTGGATCTGGGCGGGGGCGTCAGCGCGGGCGGGGGCGGGGCGTCGTGTCGCCCTCTCATTTGCTGTGATGGCTTTTCTGCAGAGTCGTAATGCGTCTCGTTTATTCGCAGTGCTCAATCTCTCTCTCACTCTCTCTCTCTCTCTAAAATCTCGTTCTTTTGCTACGTGTATGTGTATGTGTCTGTGAAAGAGGCTGGCAGGTGACATGCTTTCCACTGTGCAGAACGAATTCACCCTGCGCCCTTTTCGCTGTCGGCGTGAAAATACGACGACACCGATGTTAATGTCGCGAAAGGTGTAAAGCCAAGTACCGTACTGCCACCGCCTTTTTCTTTTCTTTCTTTTTTTGTTTGAGCACCAGTCTTCTTCTCATTGGTTTGATGCACCCCACTAGCTTCTTCGTCTCATGCTAGCACTTGCACCCATCATCCTCAATTATTTGCAGTTTTCATCCGCTGTTAGGGACGGTAAAAAGCGACCGGTTAAAACCGATACCGGTATTTTAGTTCTGAATAACTGGTATTTTTCGGCAGTTCTGTGGCCTCAGTTATAACGGATAATTTTTATTTCCTCTCCATATAACTCTCTTGATTGACCTTCAGGGTTGATATCCACTTTTACATTTCTGAACAGCATCACTTCGGTGTCGGTGCTTCTATAAATTCAAACTGAGGGAAAGATGATCAGCTAGGTGCTGTATATGGCAGCCAAACAGCCATGGTGATAATTCAATACTTAATTACCGCATCTAAATTATATTTCATATCTGAAGGTGGCAGGGGTAAAATACAGGGAGCGAACGGTTATTTACAATTTGTACAGAAACTAGATGGCAGTTATAAGAGTCGAGGGACATGAAAGGGAAGCAGTGGTTGGGAAGGGAGTGAGACAGGGTTGTAGCCTCTCCCCGATGCTATTCAATATATATTGAACAAGCAGTAAAGAAAACAAAAGAAAAATTCGGAGTAGGTATAAAAATCCTTGGAGAAGAAATAAAAAACTTTGAGGTTCGCCGATGACATTGTAATTCTGTCAGAGACAGCAAAGGACTTGGAAGACCAGTTGAACGGAATGGATACTGTCTTGAAAGGAGGATATAAGATGAACATCAACAAAAGCTAAACGAGGATAATGGAATGTAGTCGAATTAAGTCGGGTGATGCTGAGGGAATTAGATTAGGAAAGTAGAAATTAAGTTTTGCTATTTGGGGAGCAAAATAACTGATGATGGTCGAAGTAGAGAGGATATAAAATGTAGACTGGCAATGGCAAGGAAAGTTTCTGAAGAAAAGAAATTTGTTAACATCGAGTATAGATTTTTGTGTCAGGAAGTCGTTTCAGAAAGTATTTGTATGGAGTGTAGCCATGTGTGGAAGTGAAACATGGACGATAAACAGTTTGGACAAGAAGAGAATAGAAGCTTTCGAAATGTGGTGCTACAGAATTATGCTGAAGATTAGGTGGGTATATGACATAACTTATGAGGAGGTATTGAATAGAACTGGGGAGAAGAGGAGTTTGTGGCACAACTTGACAAGAAGAAGGGATCGGTTGGTAGGACATGTTCTGAGGCATCAAGGGATCACCAATTTAGTATTGGAGGGCAGCGTAGAGGGTACAAATCGTAGAGGGAGACCAAGAGATGAATACACTAAGCAGATTCAGAAGGATGTAGGTTGCAGTAGGTACTGGGAGATGAAGAAGCTTGCACAGGATAGAGTAGCATGGAGAGCTGCATCAAACCACTCTCAGGACTGAAGACCACAACAACGACAGCAACATCTAAATCATTTTCCACATTAGTTAGATACATATTAGAATGCGCGCAGAATGCCGTGGCCGGTAGATGTGCAGAGGACAGGCGCGTAAGGGGAGAGCGATAGTGGTGGGGGGGTCGCTCAGAGCGCAGTAGGGGAAATGCAGAGCACTGGAGAAGAAGTGCCGTTCTAAACTGATGCTTACACTGACATCTTTTGTAAATATTAAGTGAGGCCCCTCCAAGCCCACACTTGCATTTTGACCATTCAAAAACATCTTTCACCTCTGCTTTGGTTAGTATCTGAAAAGAATTCCGCCGAAATGAAGCGATTTATTTTCGCCTTGCTTGTTAAACGTTTGTAGCTTTCAGAGAAGCCTCACAAGTGATGAAAACATACACTTCCTCTGGTTGCCATGTTAAAATTCGCTTCTTTTGACAAAACACAGGTGAGTTTACACAATCTCACCTAACTAACGTGTAATGCAGACACAGCTGCTAGAGAATTCTGAAACTGAGGCTTATTAAATCTATTAATCGGGAACGAGGAAAAACAAGGCAAATAGCTTCAGACAAAGCACATCCTCAGTACAAAAAGACTTGTAATCTCTTCACTTACATTGTTCTTGTTTCACCAGCTATCGATGGCCCCTAAAAATCACATTCTTTCAACGAAAAAATCTGTAGTTAGTGGAATAACACGGTAGCTAATGAAGATTCGCATAATAACAAGATGGCAAAATACTCTTCTCTTTGTATGCTGTCATTTGCCAAAATCTCATTTCGGTATCTCAAACTGTATATGAAATGTGAGGAATGTGGTGGATATTTTTGGTTTATCGCTGGCGTGGCGCTATCGCAAATGAGTTTGCTACGTCACATCAATTTTCTCGAGATTGCTAACAGATTGACACTTCTACCCAAGTCTAAAGAAACTTCGATGTGTTAGCTAAATTTTATACGCAGCAATATATTATGTAATATGCACCAAATGCAAAATAATAGCGAACCCTGTTTCGCATTGGAAACTTTTCCGGATTTCATTCAGTGTCTTATTTTCACGTTAATATCATAAGAACTGTGACCATTAACGAAATAATGGGCACATCATCATATACCTGACATATAAAACTATAAGTAAAGCAAAAACGAATTTTTTTTATAGAAAAGTTGCTGTAAAATCGTTTGAGAAATACTGCAGCGCGTGCGCCTCGATTCTGTCATTTCCAACCGACCGAAAGGTGGAAGATAATGTTAGCTGTCCCTTCCGAACAAATGAATGATTCGCCCACCGCTTTGGACGCATCGGACACCGAATTCTGCGCGAACTCTAAGAGTTTAATTTGAAACAGAAAAGTAATCGTCATATATCTGAATTGTCACCCTGTGTTTTCTTTGTTCCAACCATCCGGTTGTCTGCTTGGAAGAGCGTTTTTTGTCTGAGTGCCTATATGTCTTTAGACTTGGGCTAAGTTCCTCTTAATGTAGGGACAGCTTAGCTAACTTTAGTGTATAGCACAGGGAAATTCTTCTGTGTCGGAGAGACACCAGTGAGTGATGGTCCATCATGTTTGTTAAGGTGGCACACGTAGAAAGTGCATATTGCCTGTGCGTTGGATTCCGGTCCTTGGTAGGGACTGTAGTTGAGTAGAGAGCCGCCTCACTAAACTGGGAATCGTCGAACATGTATCTTCTAGTTTTAGCCCTTAATTTTGCAATTTTGTGAATATCTAAGTTTTAGCTTAAGAGAGTCATTAAATCATTTTTTACTTGGTTTCAACTGCTATAGAACAACTCAGGATACCTTGCGCAGCAGGAATTGAGAATAATTTTGCGATTTTTGGAATTTATGGCAGCTTTTTATTCTTGCTCTATGACTTTGGAATTATTGGGCATTAGGCCACTCGGATCTATTGGTGTGACTAGATTCCTGAATAAATCGTGTAACTGATTACTAGCAGTGCGTATGGTTTTAACATTCAGTAATTATATTAAGATGAAGGCCACTGTGTTTAATGCAGTTTTGAGTGAGTTTTCTTTACGCATGTTTGGTAGCCGTCACCACTTGTTTCGTTCGTGAGACTGTGCTTTAGTATTCTTCGCTAGCAAGTGAACCACTTTCCTTGCTTCAGTAAATTATCGAGCTTCGTTGTTGATTTCGTGATCTTTCTTGTCGTGAATTTTAGTTATATCTTATCCGTTTATCTTTTTAGTGGGAAGCCACGTGATTATTAATGATTTTCGATGGCACATACCTTTTGGAAGAATTGTTCGCAGGACGTAGTTCGTATTCATTTTCGTTAATTGCAATTTCTCGTAACTTTTTTTATAAATTTGGGCATAATTTTCTGTTTAAGTATTCGACCATCCAGACTTGTCTCTCTCTGTAACCAAATTTACAGTTTGTTTCCCTTATTAAATTATTGAACGATTTCTTTCTCTGTGATGAATGGTTAGTCTGAAGGTGTACGTGTGTAAACCATCCTTCCCACGCCAATCCTAATTTCAAGTGATCGTATTGTTTATGCATGCCTTCCAGAGCCTTTTACCACGGTAGGTTATGATTTTCTGTTTAACATACCTTTGTTCATGTGCTTCCCTTTTAGAGATTTAATCACGATATAAATATCCAGTAAAAGGCATTCCTGATGTTCAATAGCTCACCCTCTATTTATCTAGTTCCCTGTCGAGCCTCTTTCTGACCAGTTTAGCTCGCACATGTATGCCTTTAGTATATTTTTGGGCGTTTCCCAAGCTGATTGTCCTACAGAATTAATCAAGAATTGTCAGGGAATATCAAAATTTCATTAATTTTTCCTGAACTGAGGTCTATCGACTAATAGTTTTTCTTTCTTTCGAATCAAATGTTCAGGGCAATTAAGTTGTGGCGAGCCGAGATATTTTCTGTAATAAAACCCCAATTTAAATAATAATAATGAACCAGGCTATTTACAGAATGATTTTTCATCGGACAACCTAACTACAGAAGAACGTAGTTACAACTGGTAAAAAAATACCAGTTTTTGGTTTTTAAATAAACCTTTTTGAAAAAACGAGTAATTTTTATTCTTGCAGTTTCCATTCATTTGAAATATTGCGTTGTAATAGAACGTGGGAAAACCGTTCAGTGCTATTTTATTAAAAATGCCGACAGAAACGGTCAACAAATGCACGACATAAGAATTGGTACGTCGTTGCTGAGGCTATAAAGTACCTGTTACCACGTGGTGTGACCTATCAGATGGTAGTCCAAAACTTGCCCCAGCTGTTCCATATGGTAGAATGCCGATGTCGTTATTGGACATATGTTGTATTACAGAACGACACATTTCTAGTCTACAAATATTTTACAAATTCGGTATCACTGAAGTACAATGCTCCATTTCCTTTAAGAGATTAAAAACAGGAGGAGCTGCAACAAACTTGCGACATCATATGGGGAGAAAAATTGAAACTTGACATTTCACTCATAGTTTGCGATAAAAATACAAAGTAGCCGATCTGCTGCCTGTGTCTACACAACATGTCTTTCTCTGCTTGTAACCATTGAAGATGATGATGAAGTTTGGTTTGTGGGGCGCTCAACTGCGCGGTTATCAGCGCCCGTACAAATTCGCAACCTTTACTCAGCCCAATCTCGCCACTTTCATGAACGATGATGAAATGATGAGGACAACACAAACACCCAGTCATCTCGAGGCAGGTGAAAATCCCTGACCCCGCCTGGAATCGAACCCGGGACCCCGTGCTCGGGAAGCGAGAACGCGACCGCGAGACCACGAGCCGCGGATCCAACCATTGAAAACGGACAAACTAACACGATAAACAAATTTCTTCAACCTGTTTTCACCCTTTAGGACTGACTATTCGTAATGTCCAAACAGTGGTGTGATTCTCGATTACGGCATGACTTTTGAGGAGAGTTTCAAAAAATTAGAACCTATGGGAAATACTGGCGTATCAGTGTTAGTCAAAACAGTCCAATTAGAAAGAAGAGTTGGGAAAAGACCCAGCATCATTTAGCGCTTCAGACTACTGCGCCAGTAGTATCTGCTCACAGAACTTTTCGCAAAATAAAACCGTAAGTTTCTTTAATATCTGTCTGAAACCTTGTAACGTTTCAAGTACTTGTGTGAATAGAGCTATTAGCGCAACAATAAAGAAAACCATAATTGAACGGGTACGGCATCAATGGCTGGGAAACCATGAAGGGCAGGTACAGCCGCCTAACAGCTAATGTCTTTCCTGTCCACCGCGCCTGGAAATGTCGGCTGCCCTCACTTCACGAGACATTGCTGAGAGGTTTGGAATGTAATCCAGAACATTGGCGCAAAGCCTGGTGATCAGGGACTTTACGCCACCACCCCTAGCCGGCCGGTGTGGCCGTGCGGTTAAAGGCGCTTCAATCTGGAACCGCGTGAACGCTACGGTCCCAGGTTCGAATCCTGCCTCGGGCATGGATGTGTGTGATGTCCTTAGGTTAGTTAGGTTTAATTAGTTCTAAGTTCTAGGCGACTGATGACCTCAGAAGTTAAGTCGCATAGTGCTCAGAGCCATTTGAACCACCACCCCTACTGTCCAATCTGCTGTAAAGGCGAAGGGAAAATAGGCCAGCAACACGCGGCGCACCCAGGTGGTCACCCATCGAAGTACTGGCCATGCCCGACAGCGCTTGACTTTTGTGTTGTAATGGGAACCGCTGTATCCACCTTGGCGCGGACGTTGTCTGTTTATATAACACATTAGTGGATGGAGAAGAGTGTAATACCTTCTACAAAGCACATGTTTGTACCTTCTATCTCAATGAAAAATTATTTAAATAAACTAGAAAACCTAAATATATTTGACTACGTAAGTTCGAGCTGACACCACATTTTGTATCTCTGAGAACCCCTGGTGATTACCAACTGAAATTTGACTCAGAGTCACCCTTCGAGTCTCACCACAGTCCTTTGTGGTAAAATGCATATAGACACTGTATACATTGACTGTATGTGCGCCTCATCGTAACAACATTAATATTGTTGTTGAAACTTTCTGTTATAGGTATAGGAATAGGAGAGGTATGCACTTGCATCTTTGTTTAAGCAGATATCGCTCTAGGTAGGTCCGTTTCCATCTGCGACAGTTCTGGGCAGAGTGGTTGTAGTCCCTGTGGGACGAGGAGGCTCCACGTCCCCAAGTCCAACCACCACCACTCCCCCAACCACCACAGACAGCCAGGGTGAGGCCATCGACACCGCCGCCGCTGCCATTACCACCACCACCACCACCACCACCACCACCACAACCAGAGGCTGTGCTGCACCGTGTCACACTCCTCCATTCTGTACAGCAACTGTCCAACTGCTGACAGGTCCTGGTACCCAACTGTAGCAGAGCACACAACGCATTGCTAGAGGGGTTTGCCTTTACCTACGAGTCAGCTCGGGTCAGCGCCAAATCATTTAACCGTTGTTTGTCACCAGGGTGTGGGTAGTGTGCCCCAAATACATGGCTACTCTAATTTTACACTTGTCTGACGTTCCATTGTTCAGAGCGGCATCCGATGCTGAGGGCCAAAGCCTCTATGATCACCGCACTGGGGCCGCCACTGTTACAAATCTGGTCTGATATTCTACATTTCGGTCTTGTGGTGACAACATAGAAGTGGATCAGAAGGAACATAGGATAAATCGGTGTCCACCAGCACTTGGGCTCGTGGACATACAGAGCAAATTTTCCATGTTGCTAAGAACAACATGCTGTTTGCTAGGTACTCCTGTACACAAAAAGAACCAACACAACTGAGTGATTGTACCATATTGATATATGTTACGCATAGTGCTGTAAACATCAGAGTGACTTGGAAGAAGACGAAAGGTATGCAGAGATTGGCCAAACTGTTGGTGGTGGTGACAAGTAATTAAATAATAATGCTTCTCTGCTATCCCCTACGTCTGACTGAGCGATAAATGCTAGCATAACAACGCATGCACGAAGTGTTGCTGAAATGCGTGACAACATAACGTGGTAAATACTGTCGCAGAAGAAGCTGATTAGTACATTCGAGTGGCGTAGTGCTTGTGATACTAGGTTGTTTCATGGAGGGTCGTGAGTTCAAACCTCACCTGGAGCGTACAGTTTTAATTTCTATATTCGGTTAGAGTACATTCTAGAAGTATCCACAAATGTCAAGAATCATTGTACTGGAATGTTCTCTAACTGTATATACACCGTATGTGTTCTGGCCGGAGGCAGTTTGCTCCGCGCTCTAGTATGTGCAAGAGCTGAATAAACCTTCGTTAAGTGAAGTTAGTGTTCGTCAGTCACCTTCCTCTACGTGACATTATTCTGCTGGAAGCGCTGGGTATTGGGACTTGGCATAGCCTTGAAGGTGAGGCCGTCGAAGAGAAAAATCCTCCGCCGTCGATCGCTATAAAAATGATAGCAAACTAAGTCCATATCCTCATGTAGGGACGACAGCCCAAGCTCTTGTTGACTCTGGAGCATCATATTCAGTCACTTCGGAGAAGTACCATCCCCAGTTCTTGAAAACCGTATTCGTCGACAGCAAAACATCTATGCTGAAGGTGGCTAATAGGAAATATGTAAAACCTACGGGAAGATGTGTCATTTGTGTGGGTATTAGTGACCATATACAGCCCTTAAAATTTATAGTCTTACAATAGTGTGGTCATGACGTCATTCTCGGATGGAACTTTTTGAAAGCATCTCAGGCAATTATAGATTGTGGTCGCTCGAAGATTATGCTAGAAGAGATGAGATACTGTGGACAGGAAGATCCGCATCCGAGAGTGTGGAGACTATGTGTGCTGGATGAAGTGATCATTCCGGCAGTCAGCGCTAGGAAGGTATTGTGTCATGCCAAGCATCAACCCATGGATCTTGTAGTGGAATGTAAGAGAAGCCTACCACTGAAGAATAACTTGGTCATCCCAGCCTCTGTCTTCTCGTTTAAGAACGGATTCTGTGAATTGTGGATAGTTAACTCTCGTCGAGAACCGCAGATCCTTCCAAGACGCATGTGCGTATCAAATGCTGCTCCGTTAATTGAAGAACAGCTGAGCGTCATACAAACATCCCATGGCGAATCTGTGGGCGACACAAGCGCTACCATTACGAGACAAGATCTTCTAGCTCGACTATCACCAGCTCTCACTAAGGAACAACAGAAGAAGCTACTTGCCATTCTTCAAGAGTTCTCTGGATGCTTCCTTCAATCCACAGGTGAAGAGCAAATTAGAAAAATCGACAGTGAAGCACTGGATTAGCACTGGAGACCATCAACCAATAAGCCAGAGAGCAATGGAACGTCGAATAATTCACGACGAGGTAGAGAAAATGATGAAGAATGACATAATTCAGCCTTCGCAGAGCCCATGGTCGTCACCAGTGGTCCTCGTCAGGAAGAAGGATGGCAGTTGGCGCTTTTGTGTTGACTACAGGTAGCTTAATAAGATAACTAAAAAGGATGTTTACCCTCTTCCACTAACTGACGATACATTAGATTGTCTGAAGGGTCCTAACTTTTTCTCAACCATGGACATATACTCGGGATACTGGCAAATCGAAGTAGATGAGGCTGATCGTGAGAAAACTGCATTCATCACCCCTGGGGGCCTGTGCGAGTTTAAGGTAATGCCGTTTGGTTTGTGTAATGCACCAGTAACTTTTGAACAGATGATGCATAATCTTCTAAGTCACCTGAAGTGGACGATGTGTCTTTGTTATTTAGATGACATTATAGTGTTCTCAGAGACATTTGATGAACACATAAAGAGACTGAGGGCTGTTCTTAAGCGTCTCCAACAAGACGGGCTGAAACTTAATCCAAGAAGTGTCTCTTTGGAGCAAAAGAAATCAAAATACTTGGACACCTTGTGACAAACGAAGGTGTGCGGCCAGACCCAGAAAAGGTGAGGTCTATAACGGAATTTCCTATTCCTAAAAGTATTAGAGATTTGAGAAGTTTCCCCCGATTATGTTCTTATTACCGTCATTTTATCAAAGACTTTTGTATCAAAGCCAGGCCACACCAAGCGTTGCTAAAAGCCGATGCTAAATTTATCTGGGGTGGTGCTCAACAAGACTCTATCAATGAGCTGCCGAAAGCTCTGACGACTGACCCTGTACTTGGTCTGTATAATGAGAGAGCACCTACAGAACTACACACAGATGCCAGTGGGTATGGGATTGGTGCTGTACGGGTGCAAATTAGGGATGGAAAAGAGAAGGTTATAGCCTGTGCTTATAGGACACTTACAAAATCCGAGAGAAACTACTCAACTACAGAAAGAGAATGTCTTGCTGTGATCTGAGCCATGTGCAGATTTCGACAGTATCTCTATGGAAGGCCATTCACAGTTTTTACAGACCATCATTCACTTTGTTGGTTGACAGGTTTTAAGAAGCCAACAGGACGGCTCGCCAGGTGGGCACTACGCCTTCAAGAGTATGACATTACAATAGTGTACAAAAGTGGAAGAAAACACCAAGATGCCGACTGTTTCTCAAAAAACCCTGTGCACGACCATCAAAACTTTGATGAAGATAGTGATTGTCTGACTGCACTCCAGGATCTCTCTGCTGAGCAGAAGAAGGACGCCAAGATATCTCAAATTATGCTTGCCTTAAATCGGTCGGGGGATGTGGAAGGACAATTTAAGGTAGTTAAAGGATTACTTTGCAAGAAAAACTTTGATCCGTTTGGAAAGAGGTGGCTACCAGTGATTCCTAAACACATGCACTTAGATGGTCTACAGAAATTCCATGACACACATGCGGCCGGACATTTAGGATTTATTAAGACATAGGATAGGATCCACAGGAGATTTTTCTGGCCAGGTTTACTTAGGAATGTCTGTCACCATCTGTCGCACTGTCGAGAGTGCCAAAGGAGAAA
The DNA here is from genome assembly GCF_023864345.2 of Schistocerca serialis cubense. Lineage (NCBI taxonomy): Eukaryota > Metazoa > Arthropoda > Insecta > Orthoptera > Acrididae > Schistocerca > Schistocerca serialis. The sequence continues at coordinate 160,898,396 of NC_064638.1, read as the reverse complement.
GGCAGTTCCTCAGTAACCACCTGGCCGACTCATATCAATTCCATCATCCGAAACACCTTTCCAGCGTGTTGGGATTGACCTCCTCGGACGAGTTCCAACGTCTGCTAGTGGCAATAGATGGATTATAGTTCGTACTGATTATCTGAGACGCTATGCCATTACAAAAGCCGTGAAAACAGCCGAAGTATTCGAGGTAGACAAATTCATCGTGGAAGACATTGTTAACACATTGCCCCAAGGTCGTTAGCCCTCCGGAGGCCGAGCGGTTCTAGGCGCTACAGTCCAGACGGTCGCAGGTTCGGAACCTGCCTCGGGCATGGATGTGTGTGATGTCCTTAGATTGGTTAGGTTTAAGTAGTTCTGAGTTCTAGGGGACTGATGACCTTAGAAGTTAAGTCCCATAGTGCTCAGAGCCATTGAACCCAAGGTCGTTAATTACGCATCGAGGGGAAGTTTTTCAATCGAATCTTGTGACAGAGATAAACCGTCGGTGCAACATTACTCATCACATGACGACTGCCTACCATCCGCAAACTAACGGGCTTACTGAACGGCTTTAATAAGACTTTGGCCGACATGCTAGCAATGTTCGTCAATGTTGAGCAGAGCAACTGAGACTGGGTGACGTTTGTCTACAAGACCGCCAAACTGATGCATGGGCGTGAGGCGACTACGACGATGGACACTGTGTTTCCGTTACATCCTGATGTCGTGGACGACGACCACATCGGCCAGGTGTTAACCAGAGCTGAGGACGCTCGGCAGTTAGCTCGACTCCGCACGCTGCAGACTCAAGAAAACGATCAACGAAGGTATGACGCGCGCCAGCACCCTGTTGTCTCCCAGCCCGGTGACCTCGTCTGGATCTTCACTCCTGTTCGGAAGGTTTGACTCTCTGAGAAGGCCCTCAGGCGCTACTTTGGACTTTATGAGGTTGTAAGACAGTTGTCTGATGTTACTTATGAAGTTGAAGATTTCGATCCCGACACAAGACGACGAAAGGTCAGAGATACGGTCCACGTCCTTCGAATGAAGCGCTATAAGGAGCCTGCAACCCAGGGTAAATTCGAAGGTCCAGCGACAGGAAACAAGAGGAAAGGTGACGAAGAGCGTAGCGGGAAAGGAAGTTCTAAGAAGATCACTGCCAGGGCGAACATCAGTCATCGGGAGTCGGAGTATGCAGGACCGATGACTCGTTTCCGGACTAGAAGGACCTAAGACCGAGACGCTGTTCTCTTAAGGAGGGAGCAATGTCGCAGAAGAAGCTGAGTAGCACCGTGGTGTAGTAGTTATGATACAAGAATGTAGCATGGAGTGTCGTTGAGTTCAGAACATCCCTGAACTGTAAAATTTTAACTTCTATATGCGGGCAGTGTACATTCTAGAAGTATCCACAGATGTCAAAATTATTGTACTGGAATTTTCTGTAACTGTATATATACCGTATGTTTTCTGGCCTGAGGCAGTTCGCTCCGCGCTCTTGTAGGTGCAAGTGCTGAATGAACCTTCGTTAAGCGAAGTTAGTGTTCGTCATTCATCTAATTACAACTTCTTCTATGTGACAGTATGATATTGCAGTGCCTGTGTTTTTCTGAATAACGATGAAATGTTCGTTCAGACCTGCATGCATGTCCGAAGAAACAGGCGCTGTGGCGACTACAGCCGTTATGAAATGCACGAAATGTATTAGCAGTTCCACATATGGACAACCATCAAATGTATAACGGAGTGACGACAGTGAAAATTTGTGCCGGACCGGGACTCGAACCCGCATTATCCGCTTACCGCGAAGGACCGCCATACTATTTGGATATCCAAGCACGACTCACGGCTAGACCCAATCTTCCCTATGCCGTCAACCATGTGTCTGCCACATGTAATCCTACAACCAGTATGTACATTGCCATACAGGGGTGACATTTTACTCGAAAGTCGTTTGCCTAGTGTAAGCGGATAAATACACTATTCCAGTGCCTGTGTTATTCCGTATTACGATGCAAAGTTCCTTCGGACTGATTTAAGGATGCCTTGTGTGATATTCCTGGCTGTGACCGCCAGTATTTTATCTTGCTAGAGGTTCGCCTTGATGCACCTTGATGCACGTGAAGTAGCATATGGTACAAAAGTGGGGTAAGGTACAAGCACCAGATGGTACAATATATACCATTCCCGTGGGAGAGTCCGCCAATTGTAGTGAACTTGCTTCTCATTGGTCGGCGCATTCGGGTGTCAGGCGCCAAAACGACCAACTTCTCTTATTAATTATTTGTATATTTTTCATTTAACTCACTTTTCAGCATGACAGTCTCTCATGTCACCCTACGAGTCTACCGTTTTGGTTGATTAAATTTCACTAGTTTTGAGAAACGTAAGAGTAACGATATTGCAACCTAAGTGCTTTGGACACCTTCGGATCGCTTTGGCGCGCCTAAGGAGACGAAGTACTCCGGCTGCGCTAGTCAGACTGTTTCGGGCGTTCTGAAGGTCCGGTCACGCAACTATGTTTCGGGTGTTTTTCAGAGCTGGACATGTATCTCTGTTTCGGACGGACATCTCGTACTCTATATCGGAAGTTGTCAGAAAAGTTACCTTACTACTAAGAAATGTATGTCAATTGTTTAAAATGTTTCAAATGGGTCTAAGCACCTTGGGACTTAACATCTGAGGTCATTAGTCCCATAGACTTAGAACTACTTAAACCTAACTAACCTAAGGACATCACACACATCCATGGCCGAGGAAGGATTCGAACCTGCGACCGTAGCAGCAGCGCGGTTCCGGACTGAAGCTCCTAGAACCGGTCGTCCACAGCGGCCGGCTCTGTCTATTGTTGTAGAAGACATTGTAAGATGTGATTATTTAAATATAAACGAACAGGATACATTAATGAGAGGTGTCTCCTACCATCATTGTCAGTCCTACAGATCTTGCCGTCTGTAGATACAGAGAGTAACCTGGTGAAGTGGCACCCACAGGTTCAAGTTTGACGTGACAGCACAGCGGCCTGAACCGAAGAAGATCCCACGACCGACGAGTTGCCTTCTGCGCTGGTGGAACAACTTTATAAGACGACAGATTGATATAAAGAACGGTTAGGGACCAATCTCTACAGATCTCTCCAGCTTCTAGATCCGACTTCCAACACGACAAAATATAATTTATACCTGATGTGCAACTACAGGTGTGTCGTGCTAACTACACAGGACATGACTGGGCGGTATTTATTACGAAAGTTTTCAGGGTGGACTCAGTGACCTGCATTTAAAGTCACCATGATGTGTGGACTGGTTAAGAGGCCTAGATATTAAGTTATAAAATTCTGCGCTGGGGACACAACTTTAGAAGACGACAGGTTGGTGGAAAGAACGGTTAGGGACTGTTATTCAATCTGTACAGATCTCTCCAACTTCGAGATCTGACTTCCAGCACGACAACATATAATTTATATCCGATGTGCAACTACAGGCGTGCTGTGCTAACTGCATAGGCCACGACTGGGTGCTGTTTGTTACGAATGTTTTCAGGGTGGACCCAGTGACCTGCATTTGAAGTCACAATGATGCGTGGACTGATTAAGAGGCCTATATATCTAGTTACATAATTTTTGTGTCCTTAAATAAGAATGTAAAATGACAGAATAATCAATTTGTAATAACTGATAACAATATGCTTATTAATGTTATCTTTTAATGTTAATAGGGGCGTTGAACGTATAGGCCTATATTGTTTCAGAGTAAGTAATTAATTAACCTTGTAAAGGTTGATTACAGTCAGTTTCAAAAAATGGTTCAAATGGCTCTGAGCACTATGGGACTTAACTTCTGAGGTCATCAGTCCCCTAGAACTTAGAACTACTTAAACCTAACTAACCTAAGGACATCACACACATACATCCTGAGGCAGGATTCGAACCTGCGACCGTAGCGGTCGCGCGGTTCCATACTGTAGCGCCTAGAACCGCCCGGCCACCCCAGCTGGCACAGTCAGTTTATCTGTGGCTTAAAATAGCACAGTCATATCAGAATAAGAAGTAACATAATGAATTTAATTATATTCCAGCATCTGGTGCTTCTAACCCTATTATTTTTCACTGATTGCAAAAGCTGTGTTCAAGTGAATCGTTAGCAACTGAAAAACATAATAAACGAGCGTGAGTTTCCCAAACTAGGAGATGATGATAAAGTCCCATACTCCTTGACAGAGCATAGGGAACGATGCGGGAGACCCGCACCGCCGTACTAGGCAAGGTCCTAATGGAGGTGGCTTGCCATTGCCTTCCTCTGACCGTAATGGGGATGAATGATGATGATGAAGACGACACAACAACACACAGTCATCTCGAGGCAGGTGAAAATCCCTCACCCCGCCGGGAATCGAACCCGGGACCCCATGCTCGGGAAGCGAGAACGCTACCGCGAGACCACGAGCTGCGGACCCAAACTAGGTAACATGCTAAAATTCATAAGCGATCTAATTAACTTCCTGAAATTCACCTAATAAACGAATTGCATACTACCTAAAATAGCCTTCCTAATGAGTGCCTGAGAGCAGAGGCTGCCCAGAGAGGTCATCACACCAGACGGCCACACTTCCCGCACAGTGACGCGCGAAGAAGACGGCCGCCGGCCAGATTGCAGGTGTCTGGCGGCGGCGACATCGCGCCGGCCGTTAAATAATAGTGAGAGCGCGGGCGGGCGTCGCACCGCGCCATCCATGTTTCAGCCGCATCCACTGTTTATGAGGCCGTGAGCGGCAGACTAAAAAAAGAGAGGAGTGGGAGGGGAGGGGATGGGGGTGGGGGCAGTGAGGTGTGATACGCGGCCGAGGAGAGCAGCGCAGGTACCGGGCGGGCCGCGCGCTACGGCCCCTCTTCCAGCGGCGGACTTGTTGACACAGCGGGATCGCCCGTGAAAGCCGGCCGGTTAATATTGCACGGCCGGCGACAGACAGCGGCTGCAGTGTCCGGAGCGCCGGCACCGCGGCCGCTGCAGCTACCGACAAGGGAACCTCCCCATCGCACCCCCCTCAGATTTAGTTATAAGTTGGCACAGTGTATAGGCCTTGAAAAACTGAACACAGATCAATCGAGAAAACAGGAAGAAGTTGTGTGGAACTATGAAAAAATAAGCAAAATATACAAACTGAGTAGTCCATGTGCTAGATAGGCAACATAAAGGATAATGTGAGCTCAGGACCCCCGTGGTCCCGTGGTTAGCGTGAGCAGCTGTGGAACGAGAGGTCCTTAGTTCAAGTCTTCCCTCGAGTGAACAGTTTACTTTCTTTATTTTTGCAAAGTTGTGATCTGTCCGTTCGTTCATTGGCGTCTCTGTTCACTGTTATAAGTTTAGTGTCTGTGTTTTGCGACCGCACCGCAAAACTGTGCGATTAGTAGACGGAAGGACGTGCCTCTCCAACGGGAACCGAAAACATTTGATCGCAAGGTCATACGTCAACCGATTCCTCCACAGGAAAACACGTCTGATACATTCTAGACGACACTGATGACGGTATGTGCGTCACATGACAGGAATATGTTGTCGACCCACCTAACTTGTACACTTGGCGAATGGGTAAAAATATTCTTCTATCTTGCCCGATTTAGGTTTTCTTGTGGATGTGATAATCACTCCCAAAAAAGTGATCGCATCGGATGGGCGGACGGACAGATAATAATTGCCTGAAAATGAAAAACTAAACTTTTCACGCGAGGGAAGACTTGAACCACGCACCTCTCGTTCCGCAGCTGCTCACGCTAACCACAAGACCACGGCGCTCCTGAGCTCACGTTCTCCTTAATGTTGCCTATCTAGCACATGGACTACTCAGTTTGTATATTTTGCTAATTTTTTCATAGTTCCACACAACTTCTTCCTGTTTTCTCGTTTGATCTGCGTTCAGTCTTTCAAGGCCTGTCCACTGTGCCAACTTATAACTAAATCTGAGGAGGGTGCGATGGGGAGGTTCGCTTGTGAGCTCCGGCAGCGCAGCTTCTGTGCTCCGGCCGCCCGCCTGCATTTTGTACGGCGGGTCCAGCCCGGGTGCGCCGGCGACCCCTTCTCCAAACTGTTCTCACCTCGGGAGACGATTTCTCCGAAGTGTGGCACCGAATCTGCCTCAATCCTTGCGCTGCTCGTCAATAAGTGTCTTTGCCGGCCGCTGGTGGCCGAGCGGTTCTGGCGCTACAGTCTGGAACCGCGCGACCGCTATGGTCGCAGGTTCGAATCCTGCCTCGGGCATGGATGTGTCTGTTGTCCTTAGGTAGTTAGGTTTAAGTAGTTCTAAGTTCTAGGGGACTTATGACATCAGCAGTTGAGTCCCATAGTGCTCAGAGCCATTTGAACCACTAAGTGTCATTCATCTGCATCTGCATCTACATCTACATCTACATCTACATCTACATCTACATCTACATACACACTCCGCAATCCACCATACGGTGCGTGGCGGAGGGTACCTCGCACCACAACTAGCATCTTCTCTCCCTGTTGCCGGCCGAAGTGGCCGTGCGGTTAAAGGCGCTGCAGTCTGGAACCGCAAGACCGCTACGGTCGCAGGTTCGAATCCTGCCTCGGGCATGGATGTTTGTGATGTCTTTAGGTTAGTTAGGTTTAACTAGTTCTAAGTTCTAGGGGACTAATGACCTCAGCAGTTGAGTCCCATAGTGCTCAGAGCCATTTGAACCATTTTTTCTCTCCCTGTTCCACTCCCAAACAGAACGAGGGAAAAATGACTGCCTATATGCCTCTGTACGAGCCCTAATCTATCTTATCTTTGTGGTCTTTCCGCGAAATGTAAGTTGGCGGCGGTAAAATTATACTGCAGTCTGCCTCAGATGCTGGTTCTCTAAATTTCCTCAGTAGCGATTCACGAAAAGAACGCCTCCTTTCCTCTAGAGATTCCCACCCGAGTTCCTGAAGCATTTCCGTAACACTCGCGTGATGATCATACCTACCAGTAACAAATCTAGCAGCCCGCCTCTGAATTGCTTCTATGTCCTCTCTCAATCTGACCTGACAGGGATCCCAAACGCTCGAGCAGTACTCAAGAATAGGTCGTATTAGTGTTTTATAAGCGGTCTCCTATACAGATGAACCACATCTTCCCAAAATTCTACCAATGAACCGAAGACGACCATCCGCCTTCCCCACAACTGCCATTACATGCTTGTCCCACTTCATATCGCTCTGCAATGTTACGCCCAAATATTTAATCGACGTGACTGTGTCAAGCGCTACACTACTAATGGAGTATTCAAACATTACAGGATTCTTTTTCCTATCCATCTGCATTAATTTACATTTATCTATATTTAGAGTTAGCTGCCATTCTTTACACCAATCACAAATCCTGTCCAAGTCATCTTGTATCCTCCTACAGTGACTCAACGATGACACTTTCCCGTACACCACAGCATCGTCAGCAAACAGCCTCGCATTGCTATCCACCCTATCCAAAAGATCATTTATGTAGATAGCGGACCTACCACACTTCCCTGGGGCACTCCAGATGATACCCTCACCTCCGATGAACACTCACCATCGAGGACAACGTACTGGGTTCTATCACTTAAGAAGCCTTCGACCCACTCACATACTTGGAAACCAATTCCATATGCTCGTACCTTAGTTAGGAGTCTGCAGTGGGGCACCGAGTCAAACGATAACGGATTCGCCATGATTCTGGAAACTTCAGGCGAGCAGGAAGCTGATAACTGCGCTGTTACAGACACTGAGTAAATTCTCAACTGCCAAGATCGCTAAAATCATTTATTCACGTAGATGACCGGTTTCGGCAATTTTCTGTTGCCATCTTCGGAATTTCCAAAACCGCTCATCTATATCAATAAATCATTTTAGCAATCTTGGCAGTTGAGTATTTATTCAGCGTTCATAATACTTCAGATCGCACCTACGCTGACGATATCAGAAGTGTATACATTGTTATGAATGCGTACCGACCACGGATCAGCTCCATCCAACTTACATCGGATAGGATAAACCTTTCGACGGCAGTCAGGGGAAAGAACAAGGAGGTGCCAACCACTCTCTGTTTACCCGTGATTCTTTTCGAAGCACGGAAAAATTGCTTATTGCAGAAACTTGTAAAACTGAAGGTGCACCTTCCAACAAGTACTCGTGATGTGTCATGATAAGCCTCATATATACAAAATGTGTGAATTCCTAAGGGACCAAGCTGCTGAGGTCATCGGTCCCAAGGCTTACACACTGCTTAAACCCACTTTAATGAACTTATGCTAAGAACAACACATACACCCACGCCCGATGGAGGACTTGGACTTCCGGCGGGAGGAGCCGCGCCATCCTTGACATGGCGCTTTAGACCGTGCGGTCACTCCGTGCAGCCCTAAAATACACACAGAATGTTTTAGGTACACAGGGTGTTTGAAAATTGTGGCGACAAACTTCAAGGGGATGCAGAAGGTCTCTTGAGGAACAAAATGAAGATAGGAACTCGTGTCCGGAAACGTCATACAACGACTCTACAGTACGTCAAAATTATACATGCTGGCATCCCTCTCTCTCTGTCTCTCTCTCTCCGCCAAAGAAACTGATACAGGCATGCGTATTCAAATACAGAGATATGTAAACAGGCAGAATACGGCGCTGCGGTCGGCAACGCCTGTATAAGACAAAAGTGTGGCGCCGTTGTTAGATCGGTTACTACTGCTAAATGGCAAGTTATTAAGATTTAAGTGAGTTTGAAATTGGTGTTATAGTCGGCGCACGAGCGATTGGACACAGCGCCTCCGAGGTAGCGATGTGGGGATTTTCCAGTACGACCATGTCACGAGATTTCACGAGTGTACCGTGGGTATCAGGAATCCGGTAAAACATCAAATCTCCGACATCGCTGCGGCCGCAAGAAGATGCTGTAAGAACGGGACCAATGACGACCGAAGAGAATCGTTCAACGTGACAGAAGTGCAACCCTTCCGCAAATTGCTACAAATTTCAATGCTGCGCCATCATAAAATGTCAGCGTGCGAACCATTCACCGAAACATCATCGATATGGGCTTTCGGAGTGAAAGGCCCACTTGTGTAACCTCGATGATTGCACTACACAAAGCTTTACGCCTCGTCTGGAACCGTCAACACTGACATGGGACTGTCGAAATATGTTGCCTGGTCAGACGAATCTCGTTTCAAATTGTATTGACCAGAGGGACGTGTACGGGTATGGAGACAACCTCATGAATCCATGGAGCCTGCATGTCAATTTGCGACTGTTGAAGCTGGTGTGGGACGTGAGCAGTTGGAGTAATATGGGACACATGATCGGTTACACATACATATGCATCCTTTCTGATCACCTGCATCCATTCGTGTCTGTTGTGCATTCCGACGGACTTTTCCAGGAAGACAATGCTACATCCCACACGTCCAGAATTGCTACAGAGTGGCTCCATAAACACTCTTCTCAGTTTAAACACTTCCACAAGCCACCAAACTCCACAGACATGAACATTATTGAACATACCTGGGATGCCTAGCAACGTGCCGTTCAGAAGAGATCTCCACACCGTTATACTCTTACGGATTTATGGACAGTCCTGCAGGATTCACGGTGTCATTTTTATCCAGCACTACTTTAGACATTAGTCAAGTCCATGCCACGTCATCTTCTGCATGCTCATGGGGCCCTACAATTTCTTTGACTCTTCAGCATATATATGCCGGTGCTGTTGTTGGTAAGATTGTAATGTAGGCAGCTGGACCAAAACCATGAAACAATGCCCCGAACACATGGATTAATTAATGTCTCTGAGCACTATGGGACTTAACATCTATAGTCATCAGTCCCCTATAACTTAGAACTACTTTAACCTAACTAACCTAAGGACATCACACAACACCCAGCCATCACGAGGCAGGGAAAATTCCTGACCCCGCCGGGAATCGAACCCGGGAAGCAGGGCGTGGGAAGCGAGAACGCTACCGCACGACCACGAGATGCGGGCCCGTACACATGGGCTCTAAAACGTATACCTGAGGAGCTATGACCACTTGTTCATCTTCACTACTGTGAAACGCACCTACTCAGTTTAATAGGTGCTCCTAGCTCCTCGTCCGCAGCTCGTGGTCTCGCGGTAGCGTTCTCGCTACCCAAGCGCGGGGACAGGGATTTTCACCTGCCTCGAGATGAGTGGGTATTGTTGTGTCGTCTTCATCATCATCATTCATCCCCATTACTGTCGGCGCCGGCCGGAGTGGCCGAGCGGTTCTAGGCTCTACAGTCTGGAACCGCGCGACCGTTACGGTCGCAGGTTCGAATCCTGCCTCGGGCATGGATGTGTGTGATGTCGTTAGGTTAGTTAGGTTTAAGTAGTTCTAAGTTCTAGGGGACTGATGACCTCAGCAGTTAAGTCCCATAGTGCTCAGAGCCATTTGAACCATTACTGTCGGCGGAAGGCAATGGCAAACCACCTCCAGTAAGACCTTGCATTGTACGGCAGTGCGAGTCTCTCGCATCGTTCCCCTACGCTCTGTCAAGGAGTATGGGACTTCATCATCATCATCATACATTTTAAAGCTTATGCATACTGGACATTTTTTTCTTGTTTTGGTCCATACTACCACCTCTGATAGTTCCCTACCCTACAATATTAGCAATTTTTTTTTCTTTATTGTAGTTCAATTCCCCATCGGGGCGGGCTGGCAGCAGCATATGCGCTGCTCTTCAGTCGAAAGACGTAGAACAAACAATAGAAGACATTTAAAAATAACAAAGGAGAGAATATGGTGAACATAGATATAGAAAAAGGGGGAACATCATGGAAGGCAATAGACAAAAAACGGGGTGACTGTAAAATTAAGATAAAAAACTGTTTAAAAGTAGCACACACAAAAAGCCACACACTGCGACAATTAAAAGTAGACAAGGCACAGTATGCCTGGAGCATAAAGGGTATCGACGAATGGCGTAGCACATAACAAACACTGACGGCGAACCTCAAGGCAGTACACAATTAAAATCACACCTCTTGACGCACAGGAGAAACAGCACTGAACACAACACTGATGTGGCACACTGACGATGATCAAAACAGAGGATCTGCCAGGCGCTAGGAGATGAGGGAGACTGGAAGAAAGGCGGGAGGGGAAGAGGTGGGGAAGAAGAGCGGAATCTTAGCAACAACAGTACTGGTACATATATTCAACCGTCAGATGTGCCAGAACAATTTTCGCTTTTCATTTTCGACTCGTTAGTTTCGGGACAAGGATCCCTTACCTCAAATTCATACATTTACTCTTCTCCATCATCCATGAAAGTTTGTAACACCACGGAATGAAACCGACAAACTGCATGACTGGAAATGGAGAAAAAAGTCCATGAGCATGTGTCTGTAAACGCATCGTTGCCACGGCAGATGGCGCTGACAATGACAGTTCCTCTGACCACGTGCCGCGTGTTCCTTGTGTGTTGCGGGCTGCCTGATTGACGCAGCGTATGTAAGCAGCAGAACGGTCCGGTGTTGATGTCGGGAACACGCAGAGAAGGTGTTTGCGTATGGCCAAGCAGATGGAAACTGTGGAGAGGCAGCACGGCCATACCAAAACAAGTATCCTCACAGACACCAACCACATCACACAACATTTCAAGCCCTTTTTGGACGTTTACGTAATCGTGGATCCTTTCAGACAAACAAACGTACAGGGAGGAGCGGGCTGTGCATGCATCAGATTGCGAGGACCAAGTTCTACAGGATACTGAGATGTACCCTAGCACAAGATCCCGGCAAGTGGTCCGGAACACGATGTAAGCCAAAGTACGGCTATGTGTATCCTGCATAACAACCGCTACTGACCGCTTTCTTGGAATCGCTTTAAGGCCACTTTGAACGTGTGTTGTGAGATGGATGCGATGCAGTTCTTTACTGTGTTCCGAGGCGAATTGTTGTCGTTGCGCGCACACCGTCCATTTCCTAACACATGTCCACAGGACCGTTCCTCCATTTACAGTGAGGAATCCGTCCCTTGGCGGTTTTATTAATTTTCAACCTGCACATACAAAGACAGGCGCTGGCGCCTATAACTTCCAACGCTGTGTAGCAATGTTGGATGACGTTTCCGGACATGCGTTCCTATCCTGAATTTTCTCCTCAAGACACCTTCAACATCCGCGCAGTCTGTCGGTGTAAACACCCTGTATACGAGGTAGTAGCGTGTGGATATGAAACCAGATGTAGTATCTATGGTTGAACACGCCAATCTCCTGGAGTTTTCTCCTGAATTTCTATTGAGTTTCTTTTGACATGCTATTTCGTCTACAAGTCAAGTTTCATTACTTGTTCGTACTGTACCTACACTATCCGAACACCACTATGAAACAGGAATTGACCACTAGATGTCCAACAGGCGCATCCGCCAGTATAAAAGCTGTCGGGGAGTATAGCGCGAAGGAAGAAGCACAGATCAACCAACATCATTAGGCATACCTGATGTTCGACGGACGGGGACCGTAGAGCGTTGGAAGGAGGGGGGGGGGGGTAAAAAATTGCGCCCAATCAGCGAAAGGAATCACTCGTGAGTTTCAAAGTGATACCAGCAGTCCAGCTAGTACAGTATATGTGAGCAGGAAGGTAAAGGAATGTCGTACAATTGTCGGGCAGCTCCTCCTAAGTCACACATTTCTGTAGACAGTACAAACGGCAGTTGAGGAGGTGTGAAGAGGCACGCCACTGGGCAGCGAATGACTGGAAGAGTGTCATGAAATGCTGAAACACGAAGTCCCCGTAGCTAACGGATGGAAGGGATTCATTTTGCCATCACGTACAGTACCGACGAGGAAGAACGGAGGAAATTCGTTTAGGTTTTGGGTGTGTTGTTGGGGTTTGGTAGCTTTATTGCGCTTAAGAAAATACTAAATGTGGAAAGTCAGGAACCCATTTCACAGCACTGTGTACACTAGAGACCCATCGGGGACGATGATTGTTTGTGTCGGCATGAAAATACATCCTGTCATAGAGCAACATCCGTGAGGCAACAGTTTGTGAACAGTAATATTCCTGAAATGGACTGGCCTCTTCAAAGTTCCTGAGTCAAATGAACGGAGCACCTTTGGGATGAGTTAAAACGACGGCTTCCCTGCAGAACGCAGCGGCCCACATCACGACCTCTCGTCTCGGTTCTTGAAGAATTAGCTGCCATTGCAACACACATACATTCAGACACCTCAACGAAAATATCTCCAGCGAAGCTAAAGACACCGTAAAGACGAAGTGTGACCGCACCCCATATTATTGACCCCAAATATGTGTCCGGATACTTTTGATCACATAACGTGTGTCGACACTGTACAATAAACTGAGCTCGTTCTTCAAACTATTTGCGTTATGACTTCTTCGGATATACAGGGTGATTATTTCCACCGTATACAAACTCTAGGGATTGATCAATGAGAGGATACGGAGCAAAAACGGTCTAATGAACTTTTTTTCCGGAAATGCATGGTTCCCATGCTAGAGACCATTTATTCAATCACACATTGATTACAGGGGCTGCAGTCTAATAGGCGCGGTATCATGCAGCCACAGTTACAGTATATGTTGAAGGTGGTTCCCATGTGCCTCAGCGCATGCATGTACGCGCCGTAGCATCTTCGGTCACGCACTTTCACATCGACCAGGCTGCAACCGAACAGTGTCAAGGGCAGCATGAATACGCTGCTCCAGTGCCTCCACATCTGGAAAGGGCTCTGCATGCGTGATACTTATGAGATAGTTCCGTAATCAGAAATCGCACGAAGTGAACAAGCAGGACATGCTACTGGTCCCCTCGTTTGATCCATCGACCAGGGAGGACACGATTGAGATGCATGCAGACGTTAACGGCGAAGTGGGCTGGAGCACCATCATGTAGCAGCCACATAACACTTCGAATCATCAGTGGTACTTCTTCAAGCATGGCAAGAAAATCCATCCTCAAGAAACGCCGATAGTTCCGACCTGTTAGGCGACGTGGAAGGAAGACTGGTCCCAAAATAAGGCCACCAATTATCCCGGCCCACACATTCCGGCTGCATCAATGCTAATGATTCGTTGTCACCGTACCGTGGGGGTTCTGCATACTATCCCACAGATGACTGTTATCAAAGTCGAAGATTCCACTCCACGTAAAGGTGGTCTCATCTGTGAATATGATGGATGGCACAAATTCCGGAACCGTGGTTGCCTCGTGAAGAAACCAGTGACAAAACTGCTCACGATGTGGAAAGTCTGTCGCTAGTAAGCCCTGCACACGTTGTAATTGGTAAGGATAGTAACAGTTGTCATGGAGAATATTCCACACGGTCGTCTAGCTTACCCTGTACTGGCGGGCCAGATGCCTCGTGCTGACGTCGACGGTCGCCTTTCACAGTGTTAATCACGTTTTCCTCCAAGTCTGATGCCCGAACATTTCGGGTACGCCCTTCATGATTTCCTGCTTCCTGAAAGGACCCTGTCTCAGACAAACGGCGAAACACCGTTGCAAACATTGAATGCTGTGGTTGTTATCGACGGTGATAGGTCTCCTGGTACAACCTTGATGCCCACCGCCTGTTGTCATTTGCCTTTTCTATAAGTACACACCATGTCGGGAAGCTCTCGACTCGAATACGATACCATTGTACACAACGCTGTCTCACATCCACTACAAGGTGAGTCAGCAAGAGAAATGAATGAGACAAAAGTTACCGATTACTGTGGCAGGAGAGGGCGCTAGAGCATGACGTATGAGGAACGGTGCCTCCCTCTAAGAGGAAACCATATATACTGGAACTATGGCTGCATGGTTCAGCGCGTATTAGACAGGAGTCTCTGTAACAAGGTGCGATTGAATAAGTGGTTAAGTTCATTAGACCTTTTTTGTTCCGTATCCGCTCATCGATCAATCCCTAGAGTTTGTACACGGTGGAAAAATCAACTTTATATGATGCGTTTGAAAAGTTTGCTGAATGGTCTCAGGAAATAAAGGAAACAAAAGTACCTTTATTGGCCTCCAGTCAGCATTAGCTGAAATACATTTCTGGCGTCAGTTGTCAAGCTCTTGGAAACTGTCAGCGATTGCTTCTTGTGGAATCGTTCGAACTACCGTGATCGCACGTTCTTGAATGTCCGCAAGGTCAGCGCGCATAACATTTTCGTTCAAGCAAGGTACTGTTCTTCAACATCCTTCTTATTCTCCAGACTCGCCGCTGGCGAACTTCCTTTTGTTTCCCCTCCTTAAATTATCCTTAAATTAGCTCTGAAAGGCTTAGGCTTCGCATACGTTGCACCTAACCAAGTTGCTTCCAACGATTCCGCCACAAGCGTTTGCCGACGTAGATAGCAGGTAATGGTGATTACTTTGAACTTCAGTAAACATAATTTGTTTAGAAACCAAGTTTTCTTTTATTTCTGTGACAGTTCACCAAAATTTACAGTCGCACCCTGTACGACTTTATAGAGTATAAATGTAAAAGTAACGGATCCGTAGAGTTATACCTACAAGGAAAAGGAATTTACGTGTTAATTTGCGTCAGTCCAACGAATGTCTAACGTCAGAACAGGCGTAGATAACGCAACTGTTGATGATCGACATAGCTCAGCCATTGTGGTTTGATATCTTAGTGGTTGGTGAGATGAAGCTTTATGAATCGAATCCAGACACTTTTGAAATTTGAGTGGAAAATTACTCATACGTGAGGGTCAGCAAAATCAGATCCGAGGTTCGCCTATTACGTAATGTTACTATTGTTTTAAAGTTTTGTTATTCCCTGTTGTTAAAAAATGGGAGCTCAGGAAATGATCGAATAGTTTAGTGACAGTAAGCATTTAAAGCAACAGTGTTGTGAACAAACTGAAGCTTCACGTGAAGTTTTCTGTTGTACCAAGTTTTACGATTTTGTAAGGCCCTAACTAACCAATAACATATCTAAGCGCTTCGTTAATTTTTCGTAGTTATTCACCCACAAAAAGACTGTTTAAACTGGTTTGCTTAATATTTTCGCGATAATCGTTTCATTAGCGATGTATTTCATGAATATCGACAAGAATCTGTTGTTCTAAAAACATCGTCACCGTGGGCGTGACTGAAAATGGTCTGCACTGCAAGCACCGTGCGCTGATCCATACTTAGGCATATCGAAGTTGCAGAACATTCGATTTTGTGTGAACGTCTAAGTATAATGGAAGATCTGTTCACGATAGATACCGCACATCGAAGCTCATAAACATGCTCAAAAAAATTCTGTCAAGGAGATGCAAAACCCGCAACACAACATCGTGACTTGGATATAGTCGCACGAGCTGGAAAGTAGCAGTAAACATCAATGACCTATCTTTGTGTTACAATTTGAAAGGAAATTGACAAAAGTGGTTCCTTCTCGAACGACTCTCAAGAAAGTGGTCGTTGCTTTGTCTAGTTGCAGTGGACGTGTTGCGAACATTGTTTTACTGTAGAGGCTCGATAAGCAGGTACACTACACATATTTTGGCTACAAGTCGTCAATGGAAACAGTAAAACAACCAAAAGATCGTTTCATTCTTCGTCGTGATAATGTTAGTTCTCACACATCACGTCAGAAATTTCACGAAAAAAAAACCAATGTGAGTGATGGTTTTCATGTGCTTGTGAATATCTACGCAATGAAGAAAGCACGCTACCTTAAAGCCATAAAAATAGGATTGCAGAGCAGCAGATGCAGAACAACACATGCATACAATATGACTGCAAACGGCTGTGTTTGCAAATGGGGATAAAGTCCTGAAATCTACGTGCTATGCATGAGAAGTCCGCCCCGGTAGCTGAGTGGTAGCCGGCACCGTAGCTAACGTCTTCGGTCAGAGGGTTAGCTACCCTCTGTAACAAAAAACTGAGTGAATGGATCAATGTCGAACCTCAACGAGTGTCATCGGACGTCCGCCCCGAACAAATTCAACGAACAGTATATATCAAAACGAGATTTTAAAGAAAAGTGGTCAACGTGACGGATTGCCGTCCCACGGGCCCGGGTTCGATTCCCGGCTGGGTCGGCGATTTTCTCCTCTCAGGGACTGGGTGTTGTGTTGTCTTCATCATCATTTCATCCCCAGACGGCGCGCAGGTCGCCCAATGTGGCGTCGAATGTAATAAGACCTGCACCAAGGCGGTCGTACCTGCTCCGCAAGGGGCCTCCCGGCCAATGACGCCAAACGCACATTTCCATTTCCATGCATGAGAAAAACCTAACTGTGTAATGTTTTGTTACTTAAATAATTATTCTGGAACTATATGTTAAGTAGGCAGAGAGGCAGAGGCGCCAGCACATTCAGCTGTCTCCCACAGCTCCTTCAGTCCCAGACAATGTAAACGACAATGACTACTTTGTGGGCACGGTAAATATTAACAGGTTACAAGGTGTCAGCAACGTTACTTTTGGCTGGGGAGAAGTGGTAGGATTCCTCAACGCTAATAAGAAAGGGTACCTTTCGCTGATGTTACACAATGACAACGCGACGCAGAGTTTATATACACTGGTCAGCCGCAACATTATGACCACCTACCTAAAAGCCGTTATGTGCATCTTTGGCACGGATAACAGCGGTGACGCAGTGAGGCGTTGGTAGGTTGCTGGAGGGAGTTGGCATCACATGTGAACGCACGAGTCACCAAACTCATGTAAATTTTGGGGATGGGGGCGATGAGCTCTGACGCCACATTAAATCACTTCGCATATGTGTCGAGAGACGGGGGGCCAACGCTTCAATTAGAACTCGTCACTGTGTTTGTCGAACCACTCCATCACACTGCTGGCGTTTTGACATGGAGCATTATCTTGTAGGAAAATGTCAATGCCGTCGGGAAACATGATCATCACGAAGGGGTGTACGTGGTCTGCAACCAGTGTACGACACTCTTTGACCGTCATGGTGCCCTTCACGAGCTCTACTGAGCCCATCGACGGCAAGCTGAATGTTCCCCAGAGTATAACGGAGCCGCCGCCGACGTATTCGCGTCCTCCCATCGGCCTGATAAAGAATGTGTCGCCACTCATCAGAACATTCAACGCCCTGCCACTGCCCCAACGTTCGGTGCCGATGGTTACGTCCGCATTTCGGTTGTAGTTGCCGATGGCGTTAACATTGGCACATGCATGGGTCGTGCTGTGTTGTGTTAGAAGCAGTGCACAGTTAATCTGCTACTACTGCATGGTGGCAAATGCCTATAGCAAGACGCCGTCGTGAACGGTGTCGCTGAGAAGTCTGCTACGACTGGAGTATGTTGGGCTAATCGGAGGACAGCGAAGTCTTTATACCAGTCCCTACTAAGGACACACTTTGGTTGCGGACACCTATGATACGGATCACTGTTCAACACACTTCAAATACTATACGCAGTGCAGTACAAAACATTGCGTATACTTACTGGTGCGTTCATGTCAACCCTAACCAACGCACTGCTGGTTGAAGCGCACCGTTAAAGTTGTGACGAATATTCCTCTGCAAGAAATTCCTCCTGCGTCTCTACTTCGACGGATATGAGCTTCTTGACGACAGAATCTGGGATATAACGACCTACTGCATATGGGAGAGATATTGGATAAATGAACACTTTCCACCCGTCACTGTTGAGTATATGAGGTGCAGGCATTAAGACAACAGATATGTAAAAATCCTCTTCTACCGTACTACAAGAGGCCAAACGAAACGTCGACTACGCAGAACGACGCCAGGGCCAGTTTAACGTGTCAAAACCAGAACCCAAGTAACGCAACGGCAGTAGAATTTCTGTCTCACTATCACGACGCGTGCGTGGCGTGTACAGATGGATCCAAGTTTAATGAAGGCGCTGATAGTGATTATCGGGTATTCCGAAGCAAACAATAGAGCCCATACAAGCTGGATCCTCACTCCACTATTATGACTGCCGAGATGATTGCCAATTTGGAAGCCCTACTATTCGCACAGACTATCACAGCAGACACAACAGTCATTATTTCTGATAGTATGTCGGCTCTACTATCATAATAGCTGTACCAACCTATAGTTGCAGCAATTGACGACGTTGTGTTTCGGGTGCAGAGGAACTCTCGCAACCATGTGTGTGGATGAAAGGCCACTCTGGCTACCTGTAAATGAACAAGTAGATTCCCTAGTAAAGTAGACATCTCTGAATGGAGCTAAGCCCCCATTCCCATGATTCAAAGAGTAGCATGGTATTATAAGAAACAAGCATCAAGGGGCTTCAGAAAAATAATAACACGGGTGAAATTTAATCATTGTAAGTTGGACAAACACCTCTATTGGCTCAATGTAAGCGCCACACATTTACGTGTTTGC
The DNA here is from genome assembly GCF_023864345.2 of Schistocerca serialis cubense. NCBI lineage: Eukaryota > Metazoa > Arthropoda > Insecta > Orthoptera > Acrididae > Schistocerca > Schistocerca serialis. The sequence goes on along the minus strand of NC_064638.1, from coordinate 160,879,094 downwards.
GGAGAAGAAGAAGATCCAAACTGCATATTTCTACAGTGTCCCCGGAATACTTATCTCATAATCGTACTTGCAAGCAATCTTCAGACTCTTGGTCATCAGCTCCCAAGCAGCCTCCAAAGCTTGTTAGCATCCAGCTACTGTACGAGTTCATCAACAGTGTCAACATGAAGATATAACTCCCAGTGCTGCTAATCTCAGAATGCCAGAGGAAGATCAAAAGCTCAATTAACTGACTACATTCCCATGTACTACTCCGCAGAATACGGAACGCTCGACTCCTGAATGTATGTCAGTACGTACCTCCTATATGGGTCTGAATACTGATGCAGTATACAGTACGTGCAGCTGTAATACACAACTCGGCTTCTTCTAAATTGTTTCCGTGTTCTGGCTAGATGGTCCTTATAGATCTGCACAAATATTCAATTAGATATCCGCAGGTTCTGAAACAATCCTTACAGAATATACAAAGAAGATTTTATTGTTAATATCTGCTACTATACAGGGTGAAGCGAAATTCGCGCACTCGGGCCTGGCACCGCGACTCATCACATGCCACCAGTAAAAAAAATGTGTGTCACAAAATTTCGCTCGGCTAATACACCCGGCAGAAAATGGACGTTAAAGACTGGTAATCTGGCAACGCCTGTAACCACATGTATGATAATTGCGTCTGTCAGCACACGTTGCTCGTGCTGTACAGCGGGCACGGTAACTCAGCGTGTTCGGTCAGAGGGCTGCGTGCTCTCTGTAATAAAATAAAATGAGTCAAGGAATCGACGACCAACATGCACGGATGTCTGATGACGTCCGCCAAGATCAAATGCAACGAACTATGATGATGATGAGGTCCGATACTCTGAGGAGCGCAGGGGACGATACAGGAGAGCCGCACCGCTGTACTGGGCAAGGTCCTAGTGGAGGTGGTTTGCCATTGCCTTCTTCCGACCGTAAGGGAGATGAATGATCATGATGAAGACGACACAACAACACCGAGTCATCACGAGGCAGGAAAAATCCCTGACCCCGCCGGGAATCGAGAACGCTACCGCGAGACCACGAACAATATCGGAAAAAAAAGGTTGCTGCAGTGCATACAGTTCTGAGTTAGCATGTAAGTGGTCTATGGTCGATACTGGGTGGATGCATATGTTTTTTATTAGATAAATATAGTCCACGTGGTATGGTATCTGGCATCTTAATCGTCAACAACGATTGCAGCGGGTCCTGCAGAAAACATTTGCACTTACTTGCTACAACCTTAGAAATGGAAGATTTGTCAACTTTGGAAGAAGCCCTTTCCACGTCGTGGGCATGAATTTATCCGCACCACTTCATCTACTAGACGCGAAACCTGTTTCCTTTGTCTCTTCCCCCAATGGTCCCATAGATCAGTACCAGCTATTATTCTTGCCTCGTTCAAGTCCAATACATTTCGTTGTCATTCAGTCCAGAGACTGGTTTGATGTAGCTCTCCATGCTACTCTATCCTGTGCAAGCTTCTTCATCTCCCAGTACCTACTGCAACCTACATCCTTCTGAATCTGCTTAGTGTATTCATCTCTTGGTCTCCCTCTACGATTTTTACCCTCCACGCTGCCCTCCAATACTAAATTCGTGATCCCTTGATACCTCAGACCATGTCCTACCAACCGATCCCTTCTCCTAGTCAAGTTGTGCCACAAATTTCTCTTCTCCCAAATTCTATACAATACCTCCTCACTGGTTATATGATCTCCCATCTAATATTCAGCATTCTTCTGTAGCACTACATTTCGAAAGCTTGTATTCTCTTCTTGTCCAAACTAATTATCGCCCATGTTTCACTTCCATACATGGCTACACTCCATACAAATACTTTCAGAAACGACTTACTTGCACTTAAATCTATACTCGATGTTAACAAATTTCTTTTCTTCACATACGCTATCCTTATCATTGCCAGTCTACATTTTACATCCTCTTTACTTCAACCATCATCAGTTATTTTGCTACCCAAATAGCAAAACTCATCTACTACTTTAAATGTCTCATTCCCTAATCTAATTCCCTCAACATCACCCGACTTGACTGACAAATTCCATTATCCTCGTTTTGCTTTTGTTGATGTTAATCTTATATTCTCCTACCTAGACACTGTCCATTCCGTTCAACTGCTCTTCCAGGTCCTTTGCTGTATCTGGCAGAATTACAATGGCATCGGCGAGCCTCAAAATTTTTATTTCTTCTCCATAGATTTTAATTCCTGCTCCGAATGTCTGTTTTGTTTACTTTTTTCCTGCATCGTTATGCCTAGATATATAATCGACGCAAATGTGTCAAGAAGCACACTATTAATCCTGTATTCTAAGATTACAGGATGTCTTTACCTACTTATTTGCATTACATTTTTCTAGATTTAGAGCAAGCTGCCATTGATTACACCAGCTAGGTATTTTGTCTAAGCCGTCTTGTATCCTCCTACAGTCACTTCACGACGACACCTTTCCTTTCACCAGCAAACAGCTGCAAATTGCTGCTCAGCCTGTCTGTCAGATTATTTATATATATAGAAAAGAACAGCTGTCCTGTCACATTTCTCTGGGGCACTACTGACTTACGCTTGTCTCTGATGAACACTCGCCGTCGAGGACAACGTACAGGGTTCTATTATTTGTCTTCGGACCACTCACATATCTGAGAACCTAATCCCTATGCTCGGACTTTCGTCTACAGTCTGCAGTTCTTTTTGGAAATCCAGCAATATTTCATGTACCTAATGCCCTCCATCCATGGTTTCCAGAATGTCATGTGAGAAAATCTCAAGCAGAGTTTCCCACTAGCGATGTTTTCCAAATTCATGGTCATATGTGGACAGAAACTTTTCTGTCTCAACGAAATTTTTTACATTTCAACTCAGAATATGTCTGAGAGTTCTGCAGCAAACCGATTTTAAGTGTTCTGTCCTGTAATTATGCCGTTATTATTACCGTTCTTACACAAGTCAGTCGCCTGCATTTTTCCCAGTCACTTGGAACTCTGCGTTGGGCGACAGATTCGCAATAAATGCCGTGCCCATTTGTAACACGCCCGGGGGTACAAATGGCGGGGGTACCTTTAACTGGTTCTCGCTTCGCGTTTCTTGACCGTGCGTCCTGTCCACACTACGTACCTGATAACCCCGCGGCGGTTGTACTGTTCTGATCCACACTGCTGCTGGCTTGCCTGAACTTATCTATCTAAATATGCAAGCGGGTTTAATGGAGCCACTCAACATTAAACACAACGTCTGGTATGAACAACTATATTCTGCGACGATAAGAAAGTCGTAGGTTGCACTGTTTACATGCAAAGTCATAAGTATCCCAGTTAACAGTCTTGATGATTATCTGTCCACAATATCACTTGGACAAGCGTACGAGTAACCGACGCGACACGGGTGATTGTTGAAGATGCGGAGACCGAATGACCGAACAAAAGTTCTTACGCTCGCCACGCATACACAGATACTTGGTACCAGTCCCCCTTGACAATAGTAATGATATAACACCGTTCATAAAGTTAAATTTTCTCAGTTCTCACTTGTACGAGCGTGCGCGTTACCGTCGCGACGCGGCTGTTTGTTCATGATGCGGAACGTGCGGAACGCAACGACCGAACGCACGTTTTCACGCTCACTTGGCACTTGAATGTTCTCTTTCGTGGTAAACTACATTGCTGATCGACATTAGTTCACTCTGAGAGGCCGAACACGGCGCGGATGATTGATGAACGGTGCGACACTCAACGAGAGGAGACACAAATACGTTATCGGCGGCTCTGCTCATTTTTAATTACATCATTACGCACTTTCCTCTGAATCACTTCCATATTTCATCACTTCACTGTAATAGCACCTGTAGCAACACTCGAAGTTCCATAATAACAACGCCTCTCACATGCAGAGATACCCGCAACACAGCAAAACAATTCCGTGTCCCGTGCTCGACTCTGAAAACACGCTGCCCGCAAAGATACTCCGCAACTAAGCCAACGATATGACAATACCCTTATTCACTGCAGTCGTGGATGAAGACGTCACACGTTCAACACGGGAACGCATACAGGTCATCTGTTGCAGAAACCCCTCGTTCAACAATGTGTGCTGAAAGGTTTGTTCTGAAACACTTGTGCCTTCTCCATTATTGTACTCTATTCACTTGACAGAGAAAGTGGAAAAACATCATGCGTTATGTCACAACGTGGGTGGAAGCGTGTTTTGAGTGAGTGTCTTTGATGGTTATTAAAGATGAGTGCGATGAAAAATAACAGGACAGGTGCAAAAAGTCACTGCGGTACTGAATGTCGCCCTCTGGAACCCTGTCCACACGAACACAGCATGAATGGAGACCCATAAGCAGAAAACTTCAAGACGAGCTGGGATTCCAAGGCCATTCACCTGTGATGAAAATGCCAATAACAGGAAAACGTACTGCCGAAATCATGAACCCTGAACTACGGAGCAATAGAAGATATAGTCCGTGAGACGAGTGATTGGTACTGACAGTTCCGGCGGGCAGACGGAGCTGTTGCCGAACGTGGCTCACAGCACGCGGCGCCCTGTCTGCTACACGCATTCTCTAGCAGCAGAAATAAAAGCGAGACAAAATACAAGTCGTATTGGTAAGCGTGAATTTATTTAAAGTTGATGCTTGAAATATATTAACTCGAAAAGTGATAAGACCTATTTAGTACAAGTATCTAAGATGCTGAAACATAATAAAGTTCTTTGTTAAACTTCACAACTGAAATGAAAACTATTTTCGCAAGTTGTTGAACATTAGCAGTTTTGGTTTCCATTGTTCAGTATTAGCATTATCAATTTGTTCTACTACAAGCTACAGAATAATTGGTCAGTGTATTAAGAGTTATAATCTGAAGAAAGTACTCACAATATGATGATCTGGTTGTAGATCGATAGCAAACTCCCTCCTTACATTCCTGAATACGTTGTAGTTACTGTAATGGAAAAACACCACTCACATCACTGTCAGAATCTGATTTGACATTGTCTTCCTCAGCACTATTCGAACTATCACTGCTCTCTCCCAGATGTATAATTAAATTTTCGATGCATTCTTCCACAACCCCTTCGTTTTTGGCAGCCTCTCTGATGGCACTTGCTGTGCTGTTTACAATTTTAGCCCACGTCTCGCTTGTCACTTTATTGATAGCTGCTGGAAGGAGAGTTTCCACTTCAGAGATCGTGAATTTTTTATTGTTTGCAGCAATGTAATTTTTTATCTGCGCCCACACTCCTTCAATTGCATTGAAGTGACATTGGTATGGAGGAAGCCGAACGATTTCATGCCCGTGCCTTTTAGCAATCTCGTCAATTACATATCTTGGAAATTGGGGTTTCTTTTGTGCCACAATTTCGAGCAGTTCCGCCTTCCTTAAATCTTCTCTGAAATCTACTTTTCGCCGTTTCAACCACAGAATGATATCGTCTTTTTTTGTTGCCAAGGTTGGTGCCTTATCGTGAACAACGGAATGATAAGGCGCATTGTCCATAGCAATCACTGATGGACTTGTCAGATTCGTCATAAGCGATGTCTCGAACCATTCTTGAAATACTACACTGTTCATTTCTTCATGGTAATCTCCCGTCTTTTTTGACCGAAACATTTTCAAGCAGTTTGGCACAAAACCTTTCGATGTTCCTGCATGTAAGACAATAATACGCCCTCCTTTGCCAACAGGCACTGCCATTGTCCCCTCGGGCGTTCCATCATTCCAGCCTCTACGTAAAGAATGGCTGGCATTGACCCAAGTTTCATCTAGCCACACTATACTTTCGAATTCCACACCCATGATCCTGCGCAGAAATCTGCACCGCCATGCAACTACATCTGTCCTTTCCATTAATATTTTGCGTACGTTAACCAGTGATTAGCTGAAGCCTATGTCTTTCAACACTGTATGCAATGAAAATTTGCTCCCTTTAAAAAGATCGTCTTTCTGAAGCGACACCAGTAATTTAGATAGAGTGGGATGTTCCCTTCTCTTATAATAGCTGTATATATGACGACGAATAGCGTCTTTCTGAAAATCGTCCAAAGCTGTCACCTGCTTATTTCTCGGTCGCTTCTTTCCTGGTGTGTGCAGCTTTGTTGTGCCACTCTCGTCACCATCTACACTATACTGTTCTTTCCCTATCTTTACAACAGTGTTCTTACTTATTTTCAATGCTGCTGCAGTTCTCTTCACAACCTGAACAACAGGAATTAAGGGCCCACCTTTGTCCTTCTCTTTCTCAAAGCAATCCCTCACAGAGCACACGAATTCACGGGCCTGGGTGTGTAGCATACTTTTCTTTCTCCGTTTCACTTCTTGTGTTGGGCTGGAACTACCCGCCGCACTAGACATTGTTTACTACGAAACATAAACAAAGAAACACTAAAAACAACAAAAACGAAGTAAACTGCGAATTCAACTTCAGACAAACGACGAACGACCGCACCGCCTGCACGCGAGACACTGGTAAGTTTCATAAGCGCGCGCGACCGGGTTTCAGAGCGGCAACGTGGCCCTTGCTACCCGCTCAAAGGCCGTCATTGGCTGCCTGCCTGCGGTCGCTAGGCAACGGAAAGACGCTACCGATCTGTCAATACCAAAGACTCGTCTCCCAGACTATAGTAACTCTGTCCGATGGGTCTTGTTACACACTCTTCCCATACTCCGGCCAAGTTTACGGCCTAACTGTGGAAATGGCAGGCGTTCAGTGATGATTTGGGGAGCCATATCATGGTATTCCATGGTCTCGTAGCCACTCTGCAAGGTCGCATTACTGTCAAGTATTATGTGACCATTTACCTGATCAGGTTTTAAGGCGACAGGGCGCCTGTTCACTCGGGTTGCATCATCCAGAACAGGTTTTGTGATCGTGATGGTTAATTGTCGCATCTCCTGTGGACACCACAGTGACTAGATCTCAATAGTATTGAGCCTTTGTGCTCTACTTTGGAGAGAAAGGTTAGTGTTCGTAATTCAATTCCATTACTATTGTCTGAACTGGCCACTATTTGGCAGAACAGTGATATAAGGTTCCCTCGAAACGAGGTCAGGGCAGGTCTTTAAAGTCAGTACAGCCATTAAATTTTTTATTTGCCGTGTTACATTTACACGATCATGATTTCGGCTTCAAAGTGCCATTTTCAAGTGTTTTCTGAAAGCATATTAGACAATAACAGTGAAATACATAACAATGTAAATGTAAAGTTATATCACTTGTTATGTATTTCACTTTATTGTCTAATATGCTTTCAGAAAACACTTGATAATGGCACTTTGAAGCCGAAATCATTATCGTGTAAATGTAACACTGCAAATAAAAAAGTCTAATGGCGGTACTGACTTTTAAAAAATATATTATGACTGTGGCCCCACATTATGAAAAAATTATTAGAGGTCAGTGAATCGTGAATCGTGAATGAAAATTATTACTTCAATTTGATTATCTTTTTGTCTAATTTCCTATTATTGATAATACACAGTGACAATTATTAAAATATATGAAAAAAACGTAAATCAGTTAAGAACTACGGCGTGCACTCACTATATTCAGCACGTAAACGTAACTACAAATATTCGGATTTAGGTTATGACATGTTCGATATGCTTGCTATCATTGCCACTGATGTGGCGCAGACGAATAACGAAATTCTGTATGACCCACACAAGTGTCGGAACATCAATGCTGTCGATGACCTCATGAATGGCTGTTTTCAGTTCAGCAATCGTTTTGGGATTACTGGCGTGCATCTTGTCTTTAATATAGCCCCACAAAAAGGAGTCGCATGTGTTCAGATCCGGTGAATGTGGTGGCCTATCGATGACCATGCCAGTGGCCACTGGGTACCCCAGAACCAGAATGCGGTCCCCAAAGTGCTCCTCCAGGACATCAAACACTCTCCTCCTTCGATGGGGTCGAGGTCCGTCTTGCATGAGCTACATATTGTCGAAATCAGGATCACTTTGGATAAGGGAATGAAATCACCCTCCAAAACTTTCACATACCGTTCGGTAATCACCGTGTCATCAAGGAATGTCGCACCGATTATTCCATGACTGGACACTGCACACCACACAGTCACATGTTGAGGGTGAAGGGACTCCTCGATCGCGAAATGCGGATTCTCAGTCCCCCAAACGTGCCGGTTTTGCTTATTGACGAACCCATGCAAACGACGACAAGGCGCATGCGCATGCACATACAAATTTCCATCATGCCTCGCAGCCAGACGTGCAGTTTGAAAGATCTAACGCAAGCCGTTCAGGAATTAAAACGATTTTATTTCGTGTAGTTCAATAATTGTCGCTCAGTCTGACAGCGTTGCGTGATAAATTTGGTTTGGTTTAGGTAGTTAACTATTACTCTAAAACTGACGAAAAAAGAGACATTGATGTACCATACTGTCAAGAAACAGTTAAGGTTGGATGACAGGTATCCCTGACTTACGTCATTAAAGACACTATCATCTCGAATAGCTGTAACTGTAGTCTAGTCACAGATTTTCCCGTGTTTTTGAACTTCAAACACTAATTAAACGCTTCTGCCGGAAATTATATTAACTGGAGAGCATAGCTCTCGATTTTAAGCGAAACAGATGTTGTAGTTTCGGTGGAAAGCAGAAAGGAGAACCTTGTCCCTACAGCGGTTGCTTTGTAATCTCGAGCGAAGGTGGGGTTGAGGTGAAAGCTTCGATCGCTGAAACTGTTCGCCGTCCTCGGCTGCCGCCGTAATGAATGCGTCTTTTCGGAAAGCCATTATCACGTAGGCGCACTGCTCGGGAGATCGCAAGTTTTGCGAAAGTGTGTGGAGCACGCGCCGGCTTTAGTGGCAGTTAGCTGCTCGCCAATTAGTTCTGCAACGCCATCCGCAGGCGCACCGTTCTCGCAGAATGTAGTGGCGTACTCGTAATAAGCTGCAAAGTCGTTATCAGACCGTAAACTGATTTGCATGTGTAACCCCCCTTTCAGGAAACCGCTCCAGGGGATAGCATCTAGAGAGATCTGCATCGGGGGTGTAACAGTGCAGTGCCGGTACGCGATGAATATTCTGGGTTACATACTGCTCTCTAACCGTTGTTAGTTCGCAACAGACGTAGACTCCTGATGAATATTCCGTCTCGTTCACAGCGGCTGTATCTTTGAGGTTGTTAGTGCTCTCGTTGCATAGATAATATTTTACCTCAAACTGAACTGTGTATGTTGTACAGAGTTCCGTTTCCGCAGTTTCGTTCTCCGAGGGTTGGAACTGTAATAGCGGGAACTATTTACTTACAACTTAGACAAAATAGATACAAGGGTGTTCTATCCATAATGGATGCGGTTGAACTCCATTACTTCTCCTTTATGTGGTGTAGAATAATTACCGTTGCCAGTCGCAATAGAAGGTGAGTTTATTTAACACATGACCGGTTTCGGGTTTGTGCCCATCTTCAGGTAGTTTACATTCACGTGTGTTTCCATAGCCAGCGTTGGAGACCACTGTTTAAAACAAAAAACAAAAAATAATGTGATGATGACTGAATAGTCATAAATGAAACATTTGGAAGTATCTATACGACATGTGTCGTAAATTTTTATAAAACAAATTCGTTTCCAAATGTTTCATTTCTGTCTATTTAGTTGTGCTAACGTAAGCTGTCGCCAGAACACCGGTCTGCAACGAGGCTGCAAAAAAATCGATAATAGGCGCTGAATATTAATGTACTGTGCTGCACATGTTAACCCTGTATTTAGCCACATTTGTAATTTTTAGCTGCGAGCGGTCTAGGGCGCTGCAGTCACGGACTGTGCGGCTGGTCCCGGCGGAGGTTGGAGTCCTCCCTCGGGCATGGGTGTGTGTCTTTGTCCTTAGGATGATTTAGGTTAAGTAGTGTGTAAGCTTAGGGACCGATGACCTTAGCAGTTAAGTCCCATAAGATTTCACACACGTTTGGACATTTTTTGTAATTTTTCCTTTAGCAATGGTCAGTTTCATGAGCGATTTAAGTACTCAGTAGTAAAGCCGCTTTATAAAAGGGGAGAAAGGGATAATTTAGATGATTTTAGACCTATTTCTATGCCATCAATGCTTGCAAAAGTTATTGGAAAGGCTGTGTATGTAAGGATAATTGATCATTTTATATCACACCATTTGCTATCAAATGTACTGTTCGGTTTTAGAAGCCGTTTAGCAACTGAAAATGCTATATTCTCTTTTGCCTGCACGACACTCCTTGCGCCAATACAGGGGACAATGACTGTTGTGAAGTACTGGGACGATATCTTTGCACGTATTGTGTTTGAATTGGAAATTTGTGGTAAGGTACTATGGAACCAAACTTCTAAGGTCATCGGTCCCTAGGCTTACACACTACTTAATGTAACTAAAACTAACTTACGCTAAGGACAACACACTTCAGTCAGGAACCGCGTTACCGCTACGGTCGCAGGTTCGAATCCTGCCTCGGGCATGACTGTGTGTGATGTCCTTCGGTTAGTTAGGTTTAAGTAGTTCTAAGTTCTGGGGGACTGATGACCTCAGATGTTACGTCCTATAGTGCTCAGAGCCATTTTTTTGGACAACACACACGCCCATGCCCGAGGGAGGACTCGAACCTCCGACGGGGGAGCCGCACGAAGTGTGACAAAACGCCTAGACCGCGGGGCTACCCCGCGCGGCTGTTGTGGTTACATCTGGTGAACGTATTGGAGCGGGATTCACGCTGATGGACGACAATTCACGCGCCTACCGTCGCCATCATGTGAACACCACCTTAGTGGAGCACAAAATCAGTCAGATGGAATGGCCTCCACGTTCTCTGCAAGTCAGCTGCGTTGAGAATGCATGGACCATGCGAAAACGAGAGGTTTTCATTCGTCCTGTGGCACCAGGGACTCTGCAGGGCATCACAGAGGATGTTGTGGAGGAATGGCATAAAAACCCTCAGTCCTATATGAACAATTTGATAAGGAGTATGCCTAACCCCACTCAAAAGTGACTCCGATTACGAGTAGCTGATTCATGAATGGATGAACAGGAGTGATGACTGATGATCACAGGAATATATTTGGTGTAAAATACGTCATACTGTATGTTATCGGTATCTCAGAGTATTACGTATCTTGGATATTTACTCGTATCCTATAATACAGCAACTGGTCTATAAGACCAAAAAATATGTTTTTTCGACGATGACATGTCACAGAATGGTTAGACATATTTTAACATGTAAACGTGCACTTGAGAATGGCTACAAAGCCGAAATCATGAATGTGTCAAATAAATGGACAACTAACAGTCGTCGGCCGGAGTGGCCGTGCGGTTCTAGGAGCTACAGTCTGGTGCCGGGCGACCGCTACTGTCGCAGGTTCGAATCCTGCCTCGGGCATGGATGAATGTGATGTCCTTAGGTTAGTTAGGTTTAATTAGATCTAAGTTCTAGGCGACTGATGACCTCAGAAGTTAAGTCGCATAGTGCTCAGAGCCATTTGAACCAGCCAACTAACAGTCAGATGGCAGTAATTTCTTTTAAGAAAGAGAGAGAGATTTGACAAACTGTGTTACGCAAGATGACAGTGAGAAGAAACTTTAGTGTTTGCAGTGGAATCTGTTGTAAGATTTGTGTTGTTTTGTTTGTAATCAAGAGCAAAATATGGGAATGCAGCCGTGTGACGTTGTCGACAACAGCCGATATTTCGACAGGAGCAGCAAGTAAGAGCTGTGCAAGCTAATTATAACATCGATTTTTGAAGAAATCCGGAAAGATAACTCTTACACACGCTGTTAACACTAGCGCCATCACAGACCAAAGAGGACTGAAGTCAGTGGTTAACGACAGTGAAATTAGTGATCAACGGGTGTGGTAGTATAAACTCTGGTCCTCTATTATTATTATTATTTTTTTTTTTTTTTTTGACAAGGGAGAGAGCGGGCTGCCATGCAGAATTTGATAAAAAGAACACCATTTCTATTCATAAGGTTACTTGCTGATTTAACTTGAACAGCTTCTTTAATAACACTATCCTAGTTGCTGAAAGTGTATGCCAGAAACTGCGTGTTGTTATATTCCATAAGATGACCGGTGCCAAGACAATGTTCTGCAATGGCGGATTTGTCCGGCTGTTGTAAGAGTGTGTGCTGCTTATGCTCAGTATATCGGTCCTCCACAGTCCTAATCGTCTGATCAATATACCGGTATGTCATGCAACAACTGCGAGGAACATGTTAGTCACCCTCGTTACGTAGACTAAGATCATCCTTTACGGAACCTAAGAGGTCCTTGGTCTTAGATGGCGGTCGAGAAACACACTTCACATCATATTTCCGCAAAAAAAAACGACCATTCCTGTTCGAAATGCTCCCTGCGTGAGACAATAAGGTCGTAAACCTTGTTGCCACCTCGCTGTTATCATTACTCACCCAGTGCACAGTTGGCCGATTGCTCAGCGCACGCCTGATGTGTCTTTCACTACAACCATTCTGACAAAAGGTGACTTCAAGATGGTCTTAAACAGCAAACAAACTCTCAGGGTCCGAGACGACATGGGCCCTTTGAACCAATGTATTTGAATATACATCGTCTTTCAGATGTAGAAAGAAGCCTACAAACTTTCGTTTATCTGGCACAACTTGTTCTTCGTGCTGGGACTTTTGCCGTTGGTATATTATTATAATAAACTGATAAGATTAAATAGCCGTGGAAAAAATTGCTGTTTTGAAGAGCGCGCCGTAGCGCGTAGTGTGAAGCAGCCGCCCTCCGTTTCTGGCGGTGGCGCCGCTGTGGCAATCGCAGCTTTGGTGTCTCCCTCTGGTGGGAAAGGGGAAAGGTTGCCTGTTCACGTGCGTTTAAGGGGCGCTATGAGCTCGCTAGGCGGCGAGTCTGGTCAGTTGGTCAGCCAGGTCAGTGTGGGGCAATCGGTGTCTGTCTGTCGTCCGGAATGCTAGTGTGTGTTAGGCCGCCAGTCCGCTCGAGTTGCTCAGGCAACGGACATTGGCGGTTGGGTCGATCGGTCGCGCACTGAGACACAAGATGACTTGTCCGTCTTGAGCGTCGGCGCATGTGAGGTCGCTACGTCAGTCCAGTCGGCCGCGGCGTATAGCGAGCGGTAGTGGCTCCGCGGCCGACACGAGAGCAACAGGAGTCAACCCACGACTTCAGTCTGGCCGGCGCGAGCTGCGACGCCGTGAGACGGGGGATTGGCGCGCCTTCCTGCGTCCGTTGAAGCGGCTGTCAGCGAGCGGTTCGGGAGAGCGTTTTGCGGGGTCCTGCACCAGGTCTTCGCCAGACATCGCAGTTTATTAGAAGTTAAGTGGTTCGTGATATGTTGTTTCATTTACTTGTTAAATTCTACTTGTTTTCTTGGTCAGTCTCTCGTCCCCAGCTTGCTCGTCTGTCTCTCGTCCGCATTTGTTAGGCAGTTAGTGTCTGTCTGTCATATGTTAATAGATACTTCTGTCATGTTTGTAGGATTCGGTGTTTACGAATTTATTGCTTAAGGTGTAAAGGCCTAATTCCTGAAATATGTTTTTATCTTGCCTACCATCTTGAGAGGCGGTATATGTGTAATGTAGAGCATGTTTGTACATTTTATGTAAGACTGCATTTCATGAGTTTTTATTTAAATAGTCATTTTAGTATATAATGTTGCCGCCCTTCCATTGTAAGAGTTTTCTTTTAAAAACAAGTTGCAATTTCGGTGGCAAGTATTTTTTTTTTAATGTGAGTGTTTTGTACCATTTCCACCTCTCCTACGGGGTGCATAGTTTATGTGTTTGTGTGAGTTGTTAAAATTTTTAGTTTAAAGTAATCTCGTGCGTTGCAGATTTGCACCAGTGTAGTCTTTCAAAGGTTGTTGTGAGCGGTCGTGACTACGGCCGTGTTAAAAGGGAGCGGCAAGGTTCTCAAAAAGAAAAAAAAAACGTTATTTCTGCCTCTGAATAAATTGTAACTTGATATCTAAAGGGTGCTGTCTGATTAAATTTTTAAAGCAGTTTTTTTTTAAAGAAAGGGTTTTTAGGAATAAAATTTCCGTTTGTTGAAAGAAATTTGTTTTCGTCAGTTACCCACTGGCAACTACTTCCACGCTCACATAGTGTGATTAAATGGTAAATAAAGTAAATTCTTTAAGAAAAGATTTTGAAAGTAAATCCACGGTTCAATTAATGATTTATAGCACCATACATCGTCAGGGCGGTGAAGTTCAGTGAGACATTGTACACCTTCTGTATCACTACACCCTTCAATTACTGCACTGTAGTTACACCACACGCCCAGACTATCCAGCAAACTGCTTCGAAATAAATTCGTTGAATGTGAGTAACTTGGCTTCAGGCGTATTATGTATACACGTACTAACCTACTGGCCACAAAAGAAAATTTGTGCCCGACTGGGCTGTTGTCGACAACGTCACACGGCTGCATTCCCATATTTTGCTCTTGATTAAAAACAAAACAACACAAATCTTACAACAGATTCCACTGCAAACACTAAAGTTTCTTCTCACTGTCATCTTGCGTAACACAGTTTGTCAAATCTCTCTCTCTTTCTTAAAAGAAATTACTGCCATCTGACTGTTAGTTGGCTGGTTCAAATGGCTCTGAGCACTATGCGACTTAACTTCTGAGGTCATCAGTCGCCTAGAACTTAGATCTAATTAAACCTAACTAACCTAAGGACATCACATTCATCCATGCCCGAGGCAGGATTCGAACCTGCGACAGTAGCGGTCGCCCGGCACCAGACTGTAGCTCCTAGAACCGCACGGCCACTCCGACCGACGACTGTTAGGTGTCCATTTATTTGACACATTCATGATTTAGGCTTTGTAGCTATTCTCAAGTGCACGTTTACAGGTTAAAATATGTCTAACCATTCTGTGACATGTCATCGTCGAAAAAACATATTTTTTGGTCTTATAGACCAGTTGCTGTATTACAGTATACGACCCAAGCCGGATATCCCGCTTATCGCCAGCGTTCAGCTTAACTTTTATGCTATCCGATCACGTTTCCCAGACCTAATCAGACTTCCACACGTCATACTCTCTACGTCAGTATACCACAGTCTCCTACATTCATCTCCCGCAGCTGTGCCCCATTTTCCTGCACTAGTGAGTGTGAGTCTCTGAGGAATCGACACCTACGATGTATTGGCACAAATTTTCATATGTCACCAATAGCTGACACAGATGAGCCAAAACATTATGACCACCTAAATAATAGCGTGTTTGTCCGTCTTTGGAACGAAGTACCGGGTGATCAAAAAGTCAGTGTAAATTTGAAAACTGAATAAACCACGGAAAAATGTAGATAGAGAGGTAAAAATTGACGCACATGGTTGGTAGAAATGGGGTTTTATTAGAACAAAAAAAAAAAAAAAAAAGTTCACAAAATGTCCGACAGACGGCGCTGGACAGCAAAACGTCAGTAACTGGTACCGTGACGGGTGAGAGGTACGCCGATATGTTACAGAATCGCATTATCCCCAGCTTGGCTGATAAACACCTGCTGGAACGTACGATGTTTATGCAGGATGCCGCTCCACCCCATATTGCTAGACGCGTGAAAGATCTCTTGCACGCACGTGTGCTCAGCCGCCACTTTCGTCATGCTTGGCCTCCCAGGTCCCCAGACCTCAGTCCGTGCGATTATTGCCTTTGGGGTTACCTGAAGTCGGAAGTGTATCGTGATCGACCGACATCTCTAGGGATGCTGAAAGACAACATCCGACACCAATGCCTCACCATAACTCCGGACATGTTTTACAGTGCAGTTCACAACATTGTTCCTCGACTACAGCTATTGTTGAGGAATGATGGTGGACATATTGAGCATTTCCTGTAAAGAACATCATCTTTGCGTTGTCTTACTTTGTCATGCTAATTATTGCTATTCTGATCAGATGAAGCGACATCTTTCGGGCATTTTTGAACTTTAGTATTTTTTTGGTTCTATAAAACCCCACGTCATTCCAAGCATGTGTATCAATTTGTACCTCTCTGTCTACATTATCCCGTGATTTATTCAGTTTTCAAATTTATACTGACTTTTTGATCACCTGGTACATCATGATTCTGAGTAACAGCAATCCGACAGTTTGATGGTAGGTTTGTGGACGTATGTGGCAGTAGATATCTACACACAGGTCACGAATTTCGCGTAATTAGCGGTGATGGTGCCCGATAGCGACCCAGATGGATTCCACAGGTTTCACTCAGGTGAATTTTGTCGCCGAGACACCAATGTGAGTGGACTATAACGTGCTCAAACCATTGTAGCACGGTACTGACTCCCAGACACGGACAGTTGTCGTACTGACAACTAATATCGCCGTCGGGGAAGACATCAAGCACGAAGGGATGCAGGTGGTTTGCAGCTCTGCAGCTGTGAGCATGTCTTCGATTACTACCACGGGTCCCATGCAAGCGCAGGACAGTGTATCCCTAAGCGTAACACAGCACCTGCGTCCCTGGCACGCTGCACGTTTCGAGCCGCCTTTCACCTCGACGACGGCGTTTGTGGAGATGACCATCGACCTAACGTAGCAAAAATGTGATTCACGCGAAGTGCCGACACGCTTCCATTGACCGACGGTCGAATCCCGATGGTCCCGTGCATATTGCAATCGTAATTGACGACGTCGTTGGGTCAACATGTGAACATGTTCAACAAAGCACGGTGAACGATGTGTTGCGAAACCATCGTGCGGGTACTAGCGTTGTGCTCTTTCGGCAGAGATGTCACAGATCGCAATCTATCCTACTTTACAGAGCCGACAAGCCTCCGAACCCCATGTTCTGTGAAGAGTCGTGGACGTCCTACCACTCTGTGCCTGGTGGTAGTTTTAGTGTACTTGTACCTCTTTTCGTAGATCCTCACGACAATAGCACGTGAATACTCGACCAGATTCGCTGTTTACGAGATACTCGCTGACTTGCTCTGCGTAACTATGATCTCTCCTTTGTAAAAGTCGCTTATCTCAATGGATTTCCCCACCTCAGCCCATATCTTCGCGAGGGTGACCCCTGTCCTTATCTGCTCCGCTCTCATACTTTTGTTAGCAAGTCACCTGCCCGCAGCACCACCTGGCGGCACCCAACGTTGCAGTGGGCAGTGGTCGTGATGTTTTGGCTGGTCAGTGTGTACCTAACGGAGCTTAAGCCAAGTTATTAGCACTGAACAGTTTAATTTCGGTCGGCTGTCTATCGTCAGCAATGTTTGTTCAATCAAAAGCGCAAGTAAATTTGCAACAAATGTATTTCATTCAGCGATGATTGTGGGTCGCTCGCAGATGTACGGTACGCTATTTGCCACATCGATACTAGTGCTCACGAGGAAGACATAGCTAGGACCATCACCCGATTTCCCAGAAACTTCGCTCAGTGGAAGAGGGGCCACAGTAAGCGCACCGTGTCTCCGCTTATCTGTAGATACTCCACCGTTTCTGGAAAAATGGCGGTCCAAGTTTTCGCCGTAAGTTACATGGCTATTAGTGCGATGGAAGTTCATCTGAAGCGGTGACACAGCGGTTGATACAAGGGCTTCTTCTCCGTTGAAGGCAGTTCTGTTTTTCCTGACATAACAGGTTTTGACATGTTGCATGTTTATAGACAACTGAAGTTTGACATTCTTTATATTTAAACAAATTTCGAGAACTTAAAATAATATCTACCTCGTGATTAATAGGGACGATAAAGTAAAATAAATGCAGACTATATATTTTACCGAGAGAGATGGCTCAGTGGTTAGCACGCTGCACTCTCATTCCGGAGAACGACGATTCAGACCCGCGTCCAGCCATCCATATTTAGCTTTTCCGTGATTTCCCTAAATCACTAGAGGCAAATGCCGGAATGTTTCCTTTGAAAGGGCACGGCCGATTCCCTTCCCCATCACTGACACAATCCGAGCTTGTGCCCCGTCTCTAATAACTTCCATCTCGACGGGACGTTAAACCCAGCCTTCCTATCTTCCCTCCTGAATATTTCTTATTCAGTATTTAAAACTAAATCCACCCGTGAGTTTCCGTATACAAGGAGCATATAGTTTTCACCAAATGAATGTTTCTTAGGCAACAATTGTTTCATTGTTTGCCC